>NC_090651.1:377643813-377943813 GCF_040937935.1 Hyperolius riggenbachi
CTAAATCCGTGATCACGAGCCGGATTTGGATTATGATCACGAGTGCATTCGGAACTGAATCCATGATCGAGAGGCGATCATGAATTCAGAATCTGACCTTGGGATCAGGAAAAACAACTCATGATCACGACAAGTGTGATGACATTCTTCACACAAAAGTGTAATGTCTGGAATGTGCACTATCACCCAATACTCTCACCTCTTACCAGAACCCCCGCAGGGCAGAGAGAGGTGTCCATCAAGAAAAACAATTTGCGCACAAGAGTCCTGTGTACATTTGCATAGTTGAAAACAAGTCTAGATTGGTGCCATAAAAACATCAATGTAAAAATATTTCTTGAGGAAACAAATTATTATTTTATTTTCATCACGTAGCATAAATTCTTTGTTTCGATTGTATTGTTCTCTCTGGTGCATGCTTGAAGCCATGGCCGGAGTCTCCATAAGGCACTGTAGGCTTGTGCCTACAGGCGCCTTATGTGGCAGAGGCAGTTCCCCTCCCTGAATTCTCCCTCCCCCATTCAGAGGAATGCAATGCCAGTCACTGCACCCGGCTTCAGGACAATGACAATCGGATCATCACTCCAGGTGGCAGCCACATAGTCAGAGTACCTGGCGGGCAGCCATTTCCATGGTACACTGCAGTAGCATAGGCAGCTGTGTCCCGGATGCGCGCCTTGGAGAGCATACAATTTCATATTGCGGCAAAATGTATATGATTTCCAACTTACTGTTAGCAATAGTAATCACTCAGTGTACGAAAAAAAAAAAGCAACAAACTGGAGTTTGGCTACAAAGATCGATGCCACATCATGCCTGCAGATCAATTATTTTGATCAGGGCCGGGCCGAGGCAGAGGCAGGAGAGGCTCCAGCCTCAGGGCGCTGTGTAGGAGGGGGCGCACAACTCACTCAGCTGTCATTCCTAATTGTGTTTGTAGCAGAGAGAAATAAGAAAATGGGATACATGGCAGTGACTGCAAGCCAGATAACTAGAGATTAGGGTGTTGGGGGCCCTGGGACGCCTCTTACTCTAATAGTAACCAGTGTGTGATGAATGGGGGGGGGGGGGGCACTTTGGTGTCTCAGCCTTGGGTGCTGGAGGACCTTGTCCCGGCTCTGATTTTTATTGATATTTGGCCGATATTTTTTTTCTACTGGTCACTCTGTGAAGTGAGCAGGAAAAACGCATGGTCCGTCAGAGTGCTCTAGGGCAGAAGGTTGTGTGACATCATGGCCTAGGCTTAGCATCACTGGGAGGGCGTGGCTACACAGCAAAACAAAGCTATAGAAAATGTTTCTGATGCTGAAACCAGAATAATTAATGTAAAAATGGGTATCCTGAATAAACATATTATATTCTGACTCTGTCACTACAGTTCCTCTTTAATATTTATCAGCACAATCCTCACATGTCTGTGTACACAATTACAATGCTACCCTTTGTTTTATGTCTGCAATATTAATTCTGATGTACTTGTTCAGGACAACAGGTGAATCCAATGAGATGCGAAGCCTGATTGAAAAAGACAACAAGAATGGGACTTTTCACTGCACTCTTCGTTCTCCTTGGTGAGTTCCAAAAAGTGATGTCTTTCCAGACACATAACTTGTTCCTATTCACTGAGACATGTAACATCAGCTGTGTATTTTTCCATCTCATGACTCATTATTGGCCTTAAACCACTTCACTCCACAAGCTGTTTTACCCATTCTGCCAAAAGCCATTTTCACCTTTCAGTGCTCCTTCTATTCATTTGGCCATAACTTTATCACTACTTCTCACACCTGAGGCCTAGTTCACAGCGCTGCTTGGTTGCACTGCTGAATAATTCTGCATGTCACAGACAGAGGTGCCTGGCTCTTCTACTAACCACATATACAATAATACAATACAATAACATTTCTATAGCGCTTTTCTCCCATAGGACTCAAAGCGCTTAGGCTCTCTCAGATTCAGTAATTAGTAGGATGAAGTATTCACACAACAAAAGTTATATTTCTGCAAATGCCAAACTGAACAGGTGGGTTTTCAGTCTGGATTTAAACACGTCCAGGGATGGGGCTGTCCTGATCTGTTGAGGTAAGGAGTTCCAAAACGTAGGGGCAGCATGACAGAAGGCTCTGGGACCAAAAGTTTCTAAGTGGACTCTGGGTATGACTAGATTATTAGAACCTGTGGATCTGAGAATGCGGGGATTGCTACGCAGCTGTAACATATCTTTCATGTATCCAGGGCCTAGATTATTCAGGGATTTAAATGTCAGTAGGCCGATCTTGAATAGGACCCTCCATTCTATAGGTAGCCAGTGAAGGGAATGCAGGACTGGCGTTATGTGGCAGTGACGGGGTTGGTTGGTTAGCAGTCTGGCAGCAGTATTCTGTATCAGCTGTAGGCGGTACAAGGCCTTTTTTGGAAGGCCAGTGTAGAGAGCATTGCAGTAGTCCAGTCAGGATGTGATGAAGGCGTGGACTAAGGTTGGCAGATCTTCTGGGGGTATGAGGTGCTTGATTTTTGCAATGTTCTTCAGGTGAAAATAGGATGATTTCACCACAACAGAGATTTGAGTTCTGAAGTTTAAATCCCCATCAATTAGAACTCCCAGGCTACGCACATGATCAGAGCTGCGTAGATCCGTGCCTCCTATTCCCAGTGGTGAAGACTGCAAGTTAAGTTGTTTTGTTATCATGCTCTGCCCTCCAATCAGAAGGACTTCAGTTTTGTCTGCATTTAGTTTCAACCAGTTGTCATTCATCCATTGCTGTAGTTCACGTAAGCAGGCGTTTATAGTTAGAGTTGGGTCTGTCACACCAGGCTTGAAGGAAAGATATAGTTGGGTGTCGTCTGCATAGCAGTGGTATGTCAGGCCATGTTTTTGGATTAGTTTTCCCAACGGTAGCATGTAAATCGTGAAAAGCAGGGGAGAGAGGATTGAGCCCTGGGGCACCCCATACTTAAATGTTACAGGGGTGGACAGGAAGGGCCCCATAGACACTTTGTGGGTTCTGCCACTCAAGAAGGATTGGAACCACTGAAGTACTATGCCATCAATGCTGCAGTATTCCTGTAGCCTGTTTATCAAGATGTCATGGTCAACTGTGTCAAAGGCTGCAGAAAGGTCTAGCAGTATGAGGATCGAGCACTCTCCTCTGTCTCTTGCCATGAGCAGGTGGTTGCATATTTGGATGAGGGCAGTTTCAGTGCTGTGGTGTTTCCTGAAGCCAGACTGGAATGGGTCATAACTGTTATTTTGTAGGATTCTGGCTTCTAGCTGGAGGTATACAGCTTTTTCAATTAGCTTTCCCAGAAAGGGGAGGTTAGAGACAGGTCTGTAGCTGGTCATTGCATCTGGGTCCAGGGAGGGTTTTTTGAGGAGAGGCCTCCGTTGCTATTGCTCCGTTGTTATTGCCTGATGAAGTGAGATCAAACCTGGGAAATGCATTGCATTGTCCTGAGGAGTACGTAAATAAACTTGTTGTATTTGACAAACACATTGGCATTTTTTGTGTCTGCTTGGGGGTAAGTCCACCACTGGCTCCTCATGTTTTAAACTTTCTAGATACTTTTATCCATTTTGGTGCCTCTGTATCCATGCTACGTTAGTTCTGCATGTCAACTCACTGCACATATAATTTTATGGGCCTGTTCACAGTAACGGATGGCGTTATTCTAACTCGCTGCATGCAGGTTTTGCATTAAAGTCTATGCCCAATCTCTATTGCAGTTCACACACATTTTAATGCATGTGCTATGCAACTGACTACTGTGAACCGAGCCTAGCGAGCTATATCTAGGTTTTGTTTTGTTTTTCACCATAAATTAGGCTTTTTGTGGGTGGTAGTTTGTTCAGTATTTACTTTATTTTCTATGAATTTAAAAGGGAAAAACAAGGGGAAAAAATAAAAAAAAATACACAAATTGTATTTTATCCTCCTTAAAATAAACAATGCTACTGCAGAAAACCCCCCACACATTTATATTCAAATCTTGTCAGTGGTTCAGTGGTTATTAATCCTACCCAGCAACAGGAAGGATTCTCATTGGTCCACCATGAGCCAGTAAGAATTTTTCCAGTTGCAGCAAGCATTCCCATTGGTTTTTTGCAAGCCAATGAGGTGGCCAATGCTTCTTCTGCTCTCTGATTCGCTACAGTAGACTGAACAGTGGCGGTGGAACCAAAAATCCATAAGAAACATGATCGTGTTTGATGCGTTGATCGACCTAGTGGGAACGGACATCGTCCATTCATGGCCAGATTTCAGGCAAGGCCACATAGGCCATGGCCTAGGGCACCAGGAATTCAAGGGGTTAGGAAGCTGCCGGTCAGGGGCAGCTGCTGATAGTTGGCCTTGGGTGGTAAAAAGTACAAATCCGGCCCTGCGTCCGTTCCCATCTAATTCACTGCGTTTGTGGCAGTCACGTTATACCTAGTGGAAAAATGCAGCAGGTCGGGACTTTGCATTTGAGGTCCAGTCTGTGCGCATTGTGTTCGTGTTGCAATCGACAGTGTGAAAGCATTCCTATTAACCACATAGGTTGCGTTTGCTGTACAATTTTGCATTTTCCTCATAGGAATGATAGTGATAGAAATGTAGGAAATTCATAACTTATGGTGAATTTTACTTTGTGACAAATGTAGATCTTATTTGTATGTATTTTACATTTCACATTTTGTGCGCAACAGTGGTCCTTTAATCATTGGTTAATTATTGTAAAATCCTACAAATGCAGTATATGTGCATAAAAGACTACCAACACAATTAGGAGAACTGCCGACATTACAAATGTAAACATCATATCTTTAATATATCTATTTTCGATTTCCATTTTGAATAAAATATCGGTGTATAATATGTGTAATTTTCTTATTCTGTTTAGTTGTAAGCTCAGCATTTATACAGACCTCAGCTACGATGATTGCAACTGAAAATCCAGTTATTCCACCGATGACTGCCGAGGCAAGCCCTCAAACTTCAGCCATCACCTCCAGCAATCCTGCTGTAACAGAAACCACCACTTTACCGATCTCATCATCTACTGGCCTCATCAGCTCGTCAACTGAATACACCTTATCTTCAATATCAGATGACACCTCCACCCCATCAGGAACAACTCCTTCATCATCTTCTGGTCTCACCATCTCTTCTCCACCTTACACCTCATCTACAGTTGTAACTGACACACCCACCCCACCAGAAATCACGGCTTTATTGCCTACTGGCTCTTCTCCAGCATCTTCAACCTTAAGTAGTACTTCCAATAGTTCAGGAAGCACGCCTTTGTCTTTGACATCACCTAATAACCACTCCACCTCTGATCTGGCTTACACCTCATCTACAGCCTCAGCTGCCATTTCTGACTCACCAGAATTAATTCCTTTATTATTTTCTCCACCTGCTGACCTCTCCAACTTTACTCCAACTGACACGGCATCATCAGCCTTAACTAGCCCCCTCAGTGCTTCAGAAAGCACTCCTTTATCCTTAAACTCACTTAGTGGCCCCTTAATTTCTTCTCCAGGTTACACATCACCTGTAGGCTTAAGCAGCACTTCCGCCACAACAGGAAGATCTTCTCCATTATCAATAGTACCTACCGGCCCCTCCACCTCTTTTCCAGCTGACACATCATCTTTAGAGTTAACTAGTTCATCCATCACACCAAAAATCACGTCTTCATTATTAACCTCAACTATTGGCCTCACTACCTCTTCTCCAACTGACATGTCATATTCAGACTTTACTAGTTCCTCTAGTACTACCGAAAGCACCCCTTCACTATACCCATCATCTACTGACTTCTCTACCACTACTCTAGACTACAACTCACTTTCAGACGTAAGTAGAATGACCACCTCTTCAAGAAGCATCACTTCAGCAAATGCATCACCCACCGTACTGTCTGGTTCTACTGTAGGCTACAATTCACCTTCACAATTATTAAGCACTTCCACCTCTACAGAAATCACTTCTTCTTCACCAGCTGGACTTCCCACCACACCTCCAGGCTCGACAACTACGTCCACCTCTTCACAAACCACTCCTGACACTTTACAAGGAGGTGAGCAAGATATGTCAAACAAAGCATTTGAATACGAACTATGTGTTGAAAATGAAAATTACTTTTTCCTAGACTTTGTGATGTTATTTGCAGATCCCATAATGGTTTTGCCAATGCTTATCAAGATCACATATGTAAAGAGTTATTACTTCTTAAAGGTATATGTTACAACCTAAAATATAACATTTTCCTTATTTTTTTACCATAAGATGCACCTAGGTGTAGAAGACGAAAAATAATTGTGTTTGCCAGTGTCCTGCTCTGCTCCCCGTGTGTGTTGTAAGTAGCAGCAGCAGCGTGTATCACTCACTTAACCCGGGGGTACCCGCAATGAGCAGCGGCTTCTCCTCTCTCGCTCAACCCTTCCCCCTAGTGCCAGTCACATGCGTAATGATGCAACCAGGAAGTGCCGGTACTAGGGTGAAGGAGTGAGCAAGAGTGGAGAAGCAACTGATGGCTGCGGGAACCCTCAGATCAGGTGAGAGATATACACGGCTGTTGTTACTTACAACACACACGGGGAGCGGAGCAGGACACCAAGGGGACATGGAGGTGAACACCAAGGGGGACATGGAGGAGGACACTAAGGAGGACACAAGGAGGACACCAAGGGGGACAGGAGGAGGACACCAAGGGAGACAGGAGGAAGACACCAAGGGGGACACAAGGAGGACACCAAGGGAGACATGAGGAGAATACCAAGGGAGACATGAGGAGAACACCAAGGGAGACAGGAGGAGGACACCATGGGGGACAAAAGGAGGACACCAAGGGGGGCATGAGGAGGACACCATGGGGGACAGGAGGACACAATAATTAGGGGGAAAACATCTACAAGACACTCCTGGAATATGGGCGCACTAAGTGTAGTGTACTCTGGAACGTCTTGTAGTCTAAAAAGTATGGTACTTAGTAGTACATCTGAAACAAAAGTAAGTTAATTAGAGCTGATTTATCAACACAACTGAAAGATTAAAGGAAAGCTGGAATAAAACTAGTGCGAAAGTACAGCAGTACTCCATTTGCACCAATTTTGCACTAGTTTTGTTCCAGTTTTGCATGCAGTTGGGGTGATAATCTGCCCCAATGTCAGCCTTAGCAACCGTTGTTCAGGAAATGCTAAATGCTTTTGAAAACAAAGAAAAACCCTACAAATCCCCCATGAGCAAATGGACTGTTCTGTTCTGTCAGCCTTAAACTGCTTACTTTTTTTGCTGTAGTGGTCCTTTAACTTGTAAATGAACGCCAAATGCCAGTGGGCGTGAACGTGGCGGCAGCTCCAGGACCGCCTAACGCCAATTGGCGTCAAGTCTTAGGGCGGGGATTTGCAGGAGATCGTGCGCGCCGATGCACTCACATCTCTGCTTGAATGACAGAGCTCAGCTCTGTCATAAGTCTCCCAGCGGCTATCATCACTAGGAGACTGTTAGATTTACTCTGTACAACGCGGCAATCTACGGCAGCGCAGTACTGTGGACAGCCGTGTGACACGGCTGTACCCCTGGGGGAGACAGGAGCGATCCGCTGTCATAGGCTGGCGGCAGTAGGGAGGGAGGGGGGATTTTAAAAATGATAATAAATTAGCAATATTTATAAAAAAATAAATAAATAAATATTTATAAAAAAAATAAACATCCTGGCAACAATCATAAGCCACCAAAAGAGAGCTCTGTTGGTGTGCAGAAAAGGGGGGGGGGGGGGATCAATTGTGATCTGAGTTGCCCTTAACCTCCTTACCGGATATCCCAAGCTGAGCTCGGGGTAACCTGCGCAGGAGGATTTTCGCAATTTTTTTTTCTACACGCAGCTAGCACTTTGCTAGCTGCGTGAAGTACGCGATCGCCACCGCTACCCACTGATTCGCTGCTACCCGCCGTGCCGTGCCACCCCCCCCCCCCGACCCCTTGGCCAATTAGTGCCAAGCAGCGCTGAGGGGTGGACCGGGACTCCCTCTGACGTCTCAACGTCGATGACGTCGGTGACGTCATCGCGATCATCGCCATGGCGACGGGGGAAGCCAAGCAGGGATTTCCCGCTTGCGCAGATTGCCGGAGGCAATCGGAGTGGGTGGTGGGATGCTGCTGCTCAGCGGCTATCATGTAGCTAGCGCTAGGCTAGCTACATGATTTACACAAAAAAAAAAAGTGCTGCGCCGCCCCCTTGCCGACATAATTGGAACGGCAAGGGGGTTAAAGCTGCAGTGGCCTATTCAGTAAAAATAGCCTGGTGACTAGGGGGGGTGTGAGCCCAGGGTCCTCAAGTGGTTAAATACTATGGCAGTGTCTGAAATAATGTGTATTCCCGACCACAGTGCCACAAAGAGTCTTACCAGAGGCCTTATAGATCCAAAATATAAGGTCTAAACAGGATTGCACATGATCCTTTACTTGGCAGACCATTAAAGAAACACTGAAGTGAGTCTAAACTCCCTTTTTTAAATTGTAGTTATGTTCATCACTATAACCCCTGCTAAACCGCCACTATCCCGCGGCAAAACGAGGGGTTTATACCCCCCAAACCCCCTGCAAAATCCACAACTTTCTTGGTCGTGGATTTTGCTGCTCATGGAGGCAGAGCTATGAGCCGCAGCTCCGCCTCTCAGCGTGTCAATCTGCCGGCGGATCTCCACCTCTCCCCCGCCCCTCTCTGTGAAGGCAGATTCAGAGAGGCGGGGAGAGGCAGAGCTACAGCCATTAGCTCTGCCTGTTCAGGAAGCGCTCCCCGGACACTGGAGAGGAGATTTGGGGGGTATAAACCCCTCTTTTTGCTGTGGGATAGCGGTGTTTTAGCAGGGTTATAGTGATGAACATAACTACAGGTTAAAATAGGGAATTTAGACTCACTTCAGAGTCTTTTTAAAGGAATACTGTAGGGGGGGTCGGGGGTAAATGAGTTGAACTTCCCCAGGACTTCTAATGGTTCCCCGCAGACATCCTGTGCCCGCGCAGTCACTCACCGATGCTCCGGCCCCACCTCCTGTTCACTTCTGGAATTTCAGACTTTAAAGTCTGAAAACCACAGTGCCTGTGTTGCCGTGTCCTCGCTCCCACTGATGTCACCAGGAGCATACTGTGCAGACATCAGCGGGGGCAAGGACATGGCCGCGCAGGCGCAGTGGTTTTCCGACTTTAAAGTCTGAAATTCCAGAAGTAAACCGGAGGCGGGGCCCAGAGCATCGGTGAGTGGCTGTGCGGGCACAGGATGTCTGCGGGGGACCATTAGAAGCCCCGGGTAAGTTCAACTCATTTTCCCCCGACCTGCAGTATTCCTTTAAATATATCCCTCAATCAGCACTCAGAACAGATCAAGTATTTACCCTACCCCAAACACTGCTGCCATTTGGTCACTGTCCACCCTGCCCGACTGATTTTGCTTATCTGCTTCAACAGGGGCATCTGACAGCTTACTTACTGCCCCTCCCTTTTCAACTGACCATGCCTAGTGTGACAAAATGAGTCAGGGGCAGGGCCAGTTATGAAAATACTAGTCTCGATGCTCACACTGGCATGTTTCCAATTAGGTATGTGTGGGGGTGGGAATAGGTTTAAAGAGGAACTCCGGTGAAAATAATGTAGTAAAAAAAGTGCTTCCTTTTTACAATAATTATGTATAAATGATTTAGTCAGTGTTTGCTCATTGTAAAATCTTTCCTCTCCCAGATTCACATTCTGACATTTATAACATGGTGACATTTTTACTGTGGGCAGGTTATGTAGCTGCTCCTAGCTGTTTTGGCTGTTAGAGACAGCTGTAAACAGCTAATTCCTGTCTGTGAACATTGTTACATTGCCAAAAGTACCGCGGTACCAGAGCTTCTTGTGGGAGGGGTTTCAGCACAAAATCAGTCATACAGCGCCCCCTGATGGTCTGTTTGTGAAAAGCATCATATTTCTCATGTAAAAGGGGGTATGAGCTACTGATTGGGATAAAGTTCAATTCTAGGTTGGAGTTTCTCTTTAAAGAGAGGAGATCTCAGTTTGAGAGTAGGAGTTTTCTGACATTGAGAGCTGAGCACCATCCCAGTAAGCAAAATTAATATTTTGATCACAAGGAGGAGCAGACATCACTTACTTTGTTAAAGGGATACTGTAGCCTGTAGGGGGGTCGGGGGAAAATGAGTTGAACTTACCCGGGGCTTCTAATGATCCCCCATAGTCATCCTGTGCCCGCGCAGCCACTCACCGATGCTCCGGCCCCGCCTCCAGTTCACTTCTGGAATTTCAGACTTTAAAGTCTGAAACATTGCGCCTGTGTTGCTGTGTCCTCGATCCCGCTGATGTCACCAGGAGTGTACTGTACAAGCCCAGTATGGTCTGTGCCTGTGCCGTGCGCTCCTGGTGACATCAGCGGGATCGAGGACACAGCAACACAGGCGCAGTGGTTTTCAGACTTTAAAGTCTGAAATTCCAGAAGTGAACTGGAGGCGGGGCCGGAGCATCGGTGAGTGGCTGCGCGGGCACAGGATGTCTGCGGGGGACCGTTAGAAGCCCCAGGTAACTTCAACTCATTTTCCCCCAACCCCCCTACAGTATCCCTTTAAGTAACAGCAAAATAAAATTTCACTCCCTATACCTGACCCATAATGCTGCCTGCAACCTGGTTACAGAAATGCAGGTTGCCCACACCAAACCGCACTTTGGTTAACCGGCAGCAGGTACCCAACCCTATTCAGGTCTCTGTATTGGGCAAACATTGTGTTTTATCCATTGTTAATGAATCATGATATGCGTACAGCTGCTGAAAGCGCCACACATTTGTTAAGACACTGACAGTGTCAAATAAATGATTCAATGGCAGTGCTGATAGCTGGAAGAACTGACAAGTGAATTGTTTCTGCTGCACGCCAAGGGTAGAAGGGGCAGAAAATGCATGTTACATGTCAGGAAGAGCAACCCGATTATTTACTATTAATATAGCGCCAGCATCTTTTGTGGGGCTGTACAACAGCATACAGGGTATAACAATACAATGCAACAGTTAATACAAGACAATGGTGGATTATAGTAGCTGATGCAGTGAACAAATCAGGACCGGTTCTTGTGAGGATCCCCCCCCCCCCATTTTGGAATGATCGCACAGCACCCGACTATTTACACTGCTTTATTTAATGTTCTCACATGACATGCTGCAGCTCAACACAATAGCAGACTGGCTGCCTGTGAGTCTGTGACATACAAACTGCTCACCCTCAGCCACTCCATTCCTCCTCAGTCAGGACAGCAGTGCCACCTCCTCCCTTCTGTTGTGCACTTCAAATGAAACATTGCTGCTCTCCTGCCTCCCCTCCTCACTCACTGTCAGACTCCTCACACAGCACAACAAGCTTCTTTCCCCAATGCTGCTCTCCAGCCTCCTCCTCCTCACTCACTGTCAGACTCCTCACACAGCACAACAAGCTGCTTTTCCCCAATGCTGCTCTCCAGCCTCCCCCTCCTCACTCACTGTCAGACTCCTCACACAGCACAACAAGCTGCTTTTCTCTAATGATGCTCTCCTGCCTCCCCTCCTCACTTCGGTCAGACTCCTCACACAGCACAACAAGCTTCTTTCCCCCAATGATGCTCTCCTGCCTCCCCCTCCTCACTCCTGTCAGACTCCTCACACAGCACAACAAGCTGCTTTTCCCCAATGATGACCTCCTGCCTCCCCCCTCCTCACTCACTGTCAGACTCCTTACACAGTACAACAAGCTGCTTTTCCCAATGATGCTCTCCTGCCTCACCCCTCCTCACTCACTGTCATACTCCTCACACAGCACAACAAGCTGCTTTCCCCCAATGATTCTCTCCTGCCTCCCCCCTCCTCACTCACTGCCAGACTCCTCACACTGTTTTATACAGGAAGTCGCGTCAGAGGCTAGATAGAGGAAGTTCCATGCTGGAGCGCACGGAAGGGGGAAGAGCCCGAGGTGAGGGAGGGGGGGGGGGACCGTCCCCCCTCCCCACCGAATGTGGCCATAGCTCTCCCCTCATGCTGTGACCCCTCCAGCCCCCCAAAACAGCCCCAAGCGGGCCCCAGGGGGGGCCCGGGCTGCAGGCCCTATTGTTACGCCAGTGACCAGTTTGGATGCGGCAGCCCCTGCAGGAGAAAAAGTTAGTCCTGTGATGTAACCCTTTAAATGCTGTTTTACTAAAATACGTTGTGTTAGTATATTATATGCTGTAAATAATCTTTTAGAGCAAAGAAGACATTCTGGGTAATATTCCGCTTTAATGTATCATTAACAAGTAATCTCTCTTCAGGTTTGCTGTACCCTTATGGACAATCAATGGATACCGCCAGTCCAAAGTCAGATGACGGTTCATCACCATTGATACCACTTTCCATAGATGTTCCTTTGTTTGGAAAAACGTATAGCTCTTTGTATGTGAGTATGAGGAATGCAGGACCCCAAAAACACATAATGAAGCAGAGCGACAACTTCTAGTACTGCCATATTTTAGAGATTTCAGGAAGAGGGCTTTCAGAATGGATATCTGGATTTGGATATTTTGCAAGGCTATCCAAATAATGGAGAATAAGTGACCAAACCACCAGTGCTTCTCTGCGAATTTTCAAAAACATTAATTCAATTTTTTTTTGTAACAAAAATAGCTTGCATTTTCATTGTTTTTGCTTCTCTATTGCGATTGATATTTTACCGTGATAATTCACAAAAAGCGCAAAAACATGGGAAAACAATATTTTTTTTACCGTGAACATTTTTACCACAAAAATGGGAAACATATATATTTTACAGTGAAAACTTGCCAAAATGCATAAAATAATTTCCATGGCATTTTCACTCGCAAATAAAATTTAACATTATTTTCACGAAAATTAATGCAAAAATAATTTTGGCATCTGCGCTCATCACTAAAAAACACCTGTCAATATAACCAATACCCCGCCAAAATGACCTGTGTTGAGTCTATTTGTACATACTATACACTGTATTATATTGTTGTTCATTTTCATAAAGCAGTAGTTTGACAGTTAAAGAGACACTGAAGCGAAAAAAAAAATGATGATATTATGATTTGTGTGTGTAGCACAGCTAAGAAATAAAACATTAAGATCAGATACATCAGTCTAATTGTTTCCAGTACAGGAAGAGTTGAGAAACTCCAGTTGTTATCTCTATGCAAACAAGCCATTAAGCTCTCCGACTGATGCTACGTACACACTTGCGATAACTATCGTTTGCAAGGAACGATAATTACCAGACGAACGATATTGGAAAGATTGGAATGCAACGATGGGATGCAGCGATCTTCATACACATTTTAACGATCGTTCTCGCAGAAAAGAACGATCAGAAGGATATGTTGCGTACATATTTATATAAAATTAAAAAAACCCACTGACATGGAGTTACAATAGATACAAAAATATGATTGTTAACTTGAAAACAAAGTTTAATTGAAATGAGCAATGTAACAATCTTTACGGCCGCGCTACAAAGAAAGTACTGAAGCTGGGTAGAATTCAACGCAGGCGCATTGGTCCTTGTAACGATTGTTCTCGGCCGATGTCTGTACACACTATAGTTTTGTAACGATTGTCGGTAGATACGATCCGTCAGGTTGGATATTTCCATCTTCCCGATGTCGTTCGTGTTAATGATCGTTTGGTAAAGTTCTTTCCCCGATTGTCGGCGTAACGATCGTTAATTAGCTGTTTCAAACGACCGTAGTCGCCAGTGTGTACGCAGCATAAGTCTTAGTGGTGGAGAGGGCTGTTATCTGACTTTTATTATCTCAACTGTAAGTGAACTGTTTACTTTTCCTATGCCAGAGGAGAGGTCATTAGTGCACAGACTGCTCTGAAAGACTCATTTTGAATGCTGAGTATTGTGTAATCTGCACATATTATAGAATGATGCAATGTTAGAAAAAACACTATATACCTGAAAATAAAAGTATGAGAATATTTTCTTTGCTGCTAATCTTCTAGTAATTATTTATAGTACACAACCAATTCACTATATCATATTTTTTTTTTCGCTTCAGTGTCTCTTTAATGCTCTTTTTTTCCCATTAATATGTTATCTACATGGTTGAAAGAATAGAGAAGTTGCAGGAAACTAACGTAGCAAAGTCTTGTAGAACAGCACAGGAATAATAGATCTAAAAAGAAGAGTCTGACGAGAGAAAGGCATTGAAAATATGTTTATTGGGAGTTTTAAAGGGAACTTGAGACGATGGGTAGTAAAAGTTTTAGACATACATGAGGCTTCCTCCAGCCCCCTCCACACTGATCATTCCCTCATCGGCATCCAAAGACTCCTGGATTCTCCGTTGCAGCCCTGTTCTCTGTGGTGAGTCGGGTTTACTGTGCATGCACGGCCACGCCATGCACTCCCGCCTCGCCGTGCTCCTGTAGCCGGGAGCATTCTGCACCTGCACTGTACTACAGCACTAGCGCAGAACACTCCCAGCTGTTGAAGTGACACAGGGGAGCGCGCTTGGCCCCGACTGGCTGAAGATAATAACAGGACTGTTACGGGAGATGCCGCTTAGGGAGCGATCTGTGTGGAGGGGGCTGGAGGAAGCCCCAAGTATGTATAAAACTTTTACTACCCGTCGTCTCAGCTCAGGTATACTTTAACAGAAGACAATATCTTCCTCTGCAGAGTAATTAATTATGTTATCTGGTCAATAACAGGTGGACAACAATGGACTGCTCTCCTTCCAAGGTACAATTGGTACATATACACCCCAGCCTCTGCCTCAGAATTTTAATATTCCATTCCTAGCAGTTTTTTGGGCTGATGTGTACACCCCAAGGTCAGGTGATATATGGTACCGGGAAAGTACAGATCCAGATCTCCTGACCATGGCAACCATGGACATCAGAACATACAGTGGGGACCTGAACTTCACAGCTCGATTGGTGTTTGTGACCACATGGGACAACGTTCCATATTATGGATCATCGTCAAACAAGGTACCATATCTGCTTTGAACAACTCTTTATCTGATATGTATCATACAGACAAATGCAGACAATGGGCCTGATTCACAAACCGGTGCTAACAGTTAGCACGCTAGTGAAAAGCCCTTTATCACGCCTAAACTTTGTTTAGGCATGATAAGTTTAGGTGTGATAAGTTTAGGTGTGATAAGTTTAGGCATGATAAGTTTAGGTGTGATAAGTTTTTAGGCGTGATAAGTTTAAGCACCAACTGGGTTAGCACCGCAGTGCACAGCTGATCAAAAGTTTTGCGCTAGCAAAGTCTGGTGCACTTTGCATAGAGTTTAATGGCGCTGCTTTGCGTGCGGGACTTTGCGCGCGATTTAAACTTATCTAAACTTATCATGCCTAAACTTATCATGCCTAAACTTATCATGCCTAAACTTATCATGCCTAAACTTATCATGCCTAAACTGAGTTTAGGCATGATAAAAATGGTTATCACGCCTAGGGCTCGATTCACAAAGCGGTGCTAACCCAGTTAGCATGCCTAAAAGACTTTAGGCATGATAACCATTGCACCATGCTGGTGAAAAGCCAGTTTAGGCGTGATAAGTTTAGGTGTGATAAGTTTAGGTGTGATAAGTTTAGGCATGATAAGTTTAGATACGTTTAGATCGCTTGCAAAGTCCCGCACGCAAAGCAGCGCCATTAAACTTTATACAAAGTGCACCAGTCTTTGCTAGCGTAAAACTTTGGATCAGCTGTGCACTGCGGTGCTAACGCAGTTGGCGCTTAAACTTAGCATGCCTAAACTTATCACACCTAAACTTATCATGCCTAAACTTATCACACCTAAACTTATCACACCTAAACTTATCATGCCTAAACTGAGTTTAGGCATGATAAAGGGCTTTTCACCAGGGTGCTAACTGTTAGCACCGCTTTGTGAATCAAGCCCCTAAAGTCTTTGGGCTCGATTCACAAAGCGGTGCTAACCCAGTTAGCATGCCTAAAAGACTTTAGGCATGATAACCATTGCACCATGCTGGTGAAAAGCCAGTTTAGGCGTGATAAGTTTAGGTGTGATAAGTTTAGGTGTGATAAGTTTAGGCATGCTAAGTTTAGATAAGTTTAGATCGCTTGCAAAGTCCCGCACGCAAAGCAGCGCCATTAAACTTTATACGAAGTGCACCAGTCTTTGCTAGAGTAAAACTTTTGATCAGCTGTGCACTGCGGTGCTAACGCAGTTGGCGCTTAAACTTAGCATGCCTAAACTTATCACACCTAAACTTATCATGCCTAAACTTATCACACCTAAACTTATCACACCTAAACTTATCATGCCTAAACTGAGTTTAGGCATGATAAAGGGCTTTTCACCAGGGTGCTAACTGTTAGCACCGCTTTGTGAATCGAGCCCTTTAACTGGGTTATCACCGCTTTGTGAATCGAGCCCAATGGGCCTGATTCACAAAGCAGTGATAACTCAGTTATCACGCCTAAAAGACTTTAGGCGTGATAACCTTTGCACCACACTGGTGAAAAGCCAGTTTAGGCGTGATAAGTTTAGGCGTGATAAGTTTAGGCATGTTAAGTTTAGGCATGATAAGTTCAGGCATGATAAGTTTAGGCATGCTAAGTTTAGGCATGCTAAGTTTAGATAAGTTTAGATCGCATGCAAAGTCCCACACGCAAAGCAGCGCCATTAAACTCTATGCAAAGTGCACCAGACTTTGCTAGCGCAAAACTTTTGATCAGCTGTGCACTGCGGTGCTAACCCAGTTGGTGCTTAAACTTATCACGCCTAAAAACTTATCACACCTAAACTTATCATGCCTAAACAGAGTTTAGGCGTGATAAAGGGCTTTTCACCAGGGTGCTAACTGTTAGCACCGCTTTGTGAATCAGGCCCTATAAGTTTAGATAAGTTTAGATCGCATGCAAAATCCTGTACGCAAAGCAGCGCCATTAATCTCTATGCGAAGTGCACCAGACTTTGCTAGCGCAAAACATTTGATCAGCTGTGCACTGCGGTGCTAACCCAGTTGGTGCTTAAACTTATTACGCCTAAACTTATCACACCTAAACTTATCAGACCTAAACTTATCACGCCTAAACTTATCACACCTAAACTTATCACACCTAAACTTATCATGCCTAAACTTATCACAACTGGGGCTCGATTCACAAAGCGGTGATAACTCAGTTATCACGCCTAAAAGACTTTAGGCATGATAAGCTTTGCACCGCTGAGTTAGCACCGATTTGTGCTGATTATCGCGCGCAAAGTCCCGCGCGCAAAGTTAGGGCTTAATGGGCGCTGCGTGCGTGCCCGCGCGATTGTGCGCGCAAATCTTTGCGCGCGGAAAATTCGTGCGAGTTTCTTCTTATCATGCCTAAACTGAGTTTAGGCGTGATAAAGGGCTTTTCACTGGCGTGCAAACACTTTGCACCGCTTTATGGGCTCGATTCACAAAGCGGTGCTAACAGTTAGCACCCTGGTGAAAAGCCCTTTATCATGCCTAAACTCACTTTAGGCATGATAAGTTTAGGTGTGATAAGTTTAGGTGTGATAAGTTTAGGCATGATAAGTTTAGGTGTGATAAGTTTAGGTGTGATAAGTTTAAGCGCCAACTGCGTTAGCACCGCAGTGCACAGCTGATCAAAAGTTTTACGCTAGCAAAGACTGGTGCACTTTGTATAAAGTTTAATGGCGCTGCTTTGCGTGCGGGACTTTGCAAGCGATCTAAACTTATCTAAACTTAGCATGCCTAAACTTATCACACCTAAACTTATCATGCCTAAACTTATCACGCCTGAACTGGCTTTTCACCAGCATGGTGCAATGGTTATCATGCCTAAAGTCTTTTAGGCATGCTAACTGGGTTAGCACCGCTTTGTGAATCGAGCCCTATGAATCAGGCCCCTAAACTTATCACACCTAAACTTATCACGCCTAAACTTATCACGCCTAAACTTATCACACCTAAACTTATCACGCCTAAACTGAGTTTAGGCATGATAAAGGGCTTTTCACCAGCGTGCTAACTGTTAGCACCGCTTTGTGAATCAGGCCCAATATGTTTGTTTGGGCTTCATAAAGTACTAGCAATATATATAAAATACTAGGAGGCTCTCTGTTTTACGCTGAAAGTAGTCTTTAGCTCAACCATTGTCGTACATAAAGAACACATATTTTCTAGTATTGAATAAAAAAGTAAGTTTGATCATTACGTACATCTGTCATTCCATAAAACCACGATTTTCTTCAACAAAGTAGATAAAAACTCCTACAACTGTTATAAACAATGGGGGAGCAAGCACACAATTTGTCTGCAGACAGTCCAGTTCTCAAGGCCGGATTTATACCTTTTCTGCTCCAAGGGCAAACCTTCTTTCAGCTTCCCTTCTATGCGCAGCAGCCCCTCCTATTCCTTGTGCAGCCCCCTCTTCCATGTCTAACATTCGTGTACAGCAGCCTCCTTCAGTTCTATACAGTCTCTTGGGAAGCAGCTCCCTATTTCCATGTGTTGCTACTTATTTGCAACCTTTGCATTCCATTTGAAGCCTCTTCCTCCATATGCAGCAATCCTTCTTCCATGTCCAGCCGGCCCTTGGCCAGCTGCTGCCCAAGGCCCAGGCCTTGCTGGCCTTTCCAGAGAAGGCCACAAACAGGGATGCTCATCACCAGGTCGTGATCAGGAGTAACTCGTGATCACGAGCTGTTTTTTGTGATCACGAGGACGTAATCGGCATTAGGGATCGGCTCTCGATCACGAATGCCGGTCATTAATGCACTCATGATTGCACTCGTTACCCGACTCGTAATCAGAATCATTTATTTCACCAAGTACAACGGGAGTTGTACCCGGAATTATTTTTGGCACATACAGGGTCGGCGATGGTACAGTAACAGCATGATAGTATAATAACAAGTAGTTACAGCAATAGCAGAGATATACAAGCGATCAACATCATCATATACATTACGCATAGCAGGTTGCACAATACATTAATACGGTAGAGGAGGCCCAGTGGAGTGCTATGTCGAGCGGAGCAGCCACAATCTGCGCTCACTACTCTGCAGCAATTACAGACACCCCACCGCATGTCCTGCAGAGTGCAGATGGAGAGAGAGAAGACAGAAAAAGAAGGAACTATAGGAGAGAGTCTGAGGGTCCCCCTTAGGTGGCAAGTGACAGTCCTGGCCATGTTTTCAAAAATGTAGCCATAGGCTTGCGGCCTGGTCCAATGTGGATGGTAGGAATCTGTGCTTCTTGCGCCTGTGGCCGTGCTTTCAAAATGATCGACCCTTTGGAGCCTGGCCTGAATGGTTTCCAAACTTTTGGCTGTAGTGCAGAGCTTCCAGGGAGGGAGGGCTGCGATGGCCTTGCAGCATACATTGGTGGCCTGAGATTAGGGGCTCGATTCACAAAGCGGTGCTAACCCAGTTAGCATGCCTAAAAGACTTTAGGCATGATAACCTTTGCACCACGCTGGTGAAAAGCCAGTTTAGGCATGATAAGTTTAGGTGTGATAAGTTTAGGTGTGATAAGTTTAGGCATGATAAGTTTAGATAAGTTTAGATCGCTTGCAAAGTCCCGCATGCAAAGCAGCGCCATTAAACTTTATACGAAGTGCACCAGACTTTGCTAGCGTAAAACTTTTGATCAGCTATGCACTGCGGTGCTAACGTAGTTGGCGCTCAAACTTATCATGCCTAAACTTATCACACCTAAACTTATCATGCCTAAACTTATCACACCTAAACTTATCACACCTAAACTTATCATGCCTAAACTGAGTTTAGGCATGATAAAGGGCTTTTCACCAGCGTGCTAACTGTTAGCACCGCTTTGTGAATCAGGCCCTAGGAGTCTGAGTTCTAGGCTTGTGTTGGCTCTGATGAAATCTGAGCAAATGCGGAGCAAAGATTCCGGTTTGGGAGCTTAGGATGCCTGACTCCCCAGCACAGGCTGTCCAGCAGCAGCAGCATGGTGAAGCAGCTGTAGCACACGGTGAACGGCTCCCCTTCCAGGCTTCGGAGGCCTGGGTACAGATGCCTGTGTGGGTGGAGGGCATCGGGTGGAGTGTTTTGGACAGGCTGGAGGCTATTGTCTGGAAGGCAGTTGGATTGACCAGGCAGGCGGACGGCTCACATACCTCGGCAGCAGAGCGGAGGAGCAGCGTGCAGTGCAGTGGTGATGACGGCTTGACCATCTCCGGAGCCGCCGCCAGAGTACTGTGTCCCCACGTGGTTCTGCAGAGAGCGGAGGAGCAGCCAGAGTGGTAGCAGTGGTGAGGGCTCGACTTCCTCAGAGCCTCTGATCCGGAGCTCCTGTGTCCCCACGCGACGACGCAGAGAACGGAGGATGGAGGAAGAGCAGCCAGGGGGGTAGCGGTGGTATGGCCACAACCTCCTCATAGCCGCTGCTGAAGCCCGGATTGCGTCCACGTGGTGTGCCGGGCACACTCCTCATGCCGGTAGCTGTAGCTGGCCACTACAAGCATCGCCGTCCATCCAGATTTGCTGTACGTCCGGATTCTGCCAGGGAAGCCAGGAGGCGTCCCCAGATGCAATCTGGCCAGAGGTCCAGGGGGGGAAAGGTAGGAAAAAAAAGAGTTACCAGCCAGAGCCCCTGCGGCCGTGGCTACCTATCCGGCGCCATCTTTGTTTAAGTTACTTGTGATCAATAGTCGGTATTCGTGATTAAAAACCCGCCGACTAACTAGCGGTTAATAAAAGTGGGAAAAGTGGGAAAACAGTGGGAACAAGAGGAAAAAAGATCTAATAGTTTTTGAGAGAATCGATATTAAAGTTTCAAAGGGAAAAAATATACATTTAAATGCGGTAAATTACAATTAATGAATTTACCGCATTTAAATGTATAATTTTTTCCTTTGAAACTTTAAAATCGATTTTCTCAAAAACTATAAGGTCTTTTTGAAAAAAAAAAATGTAAGGGGGATTTTCTATCAACCATTAAAGTTGGTGGGTTTTTAATGAGGAATGCCACTTGTGATTCGTGATTACATGCAGTTATTCGACTCAAAAACGCACTCGAATCGGATATCCCTTTCTACTTGTGATCATGATCACGAGTCAATTCGTAAGTGGGCGGAGTCGAATTCATGATCACTCGAATTCGCGATTGGGGTTATCCGAGCACCACGGCCACAAAGGCCCCATTCTTAAAAATGGCTCGAGTTACAATGTTTCAGAGATCCAAAGTAGTATGTACAAAATATACAATACTGCATTTTATTACATGTTTTTGTTGAGAAATGTTACAGCATTGTACAACCTGTTGTAAGTAGGTTAAAACACTTTGAAAACACATTGAAAGCAACCAAAAAATATAGTTTATACTATATGTCCAAATTCAGAGTTGTCTGAAAGTAAATCATTTATCCACGTTTTGCTATGTGTAACCCAAGACCCAACTTACAAATAGTGTCGCTCGGATACCATCCATGATCACGGCATAGCCATGATCCACGAGCATTTTTTCACTATCCGACATCGTGATCCGAATCCGTGATCGGGAATCGATAAGGGCAATCAATCGCAAATTCAGCCGTTATTTCAAGTATTCGGCCCGTGATCACGGGAAAAATATCCGTGATTATCACCTGAAAACCTGCCAACTTTAGCGGTTAATAGCAAAGCCACCTTACATGGTAGAAACACCAAATTTGCCAGATATGTTTACTACCTGAGCAGCTCGTCCATGACCGGCGCGGTGGATTGCTTAACCCCTGGTGGGTCATTTTTTATCATTTTGGTTTTTTTTTTAAACATGCAGCTAGCACTTTGCTAGCTGCGTTTTTCATTTGATTGCTGCCGCTCGCCGCCGATCCACCACTACCCGCTGCGAAAAAGAGCCCCCCCGACTCTCAGCGCAGCCTGTCCTATCACTGCCAGGCTGCGCTATGGGGTGGATCGGGACTCCCCCTGACGTCATTACGATCGTCGCCATGGTGACGAGGGAAGCCGTAACAGGAAATCCCGTACAGAGCGGGATTTCCTGTTGGGTATGATCGCAGGTGGCGATTGGAGGGGGTGGAAGGGATGCCGCAGGGAGGGGGGAATCATGTAGCTAGCGCTAGGCTAGCTACATGATAAAAAAACACGGGTTAAAAAAACCCACCAGCGGCCAAGCGCCGCAAATAATCAAAACAGTGGAAACAAGAGGAAAACATTATTTTTTCAAAAAAGACCTTATAGTTTTTGAGATAATAGATTTTAAAGTTTCAAAGGAAAATAGTGTACATTTAAATGTGGTATTAGGTAAATGACAGTTAATGTATTTATCGCGCATTTACATGTATACTTTTTTTCCTTTGAAACTTCCTTTGAAACTTTAAAATCGATTTTCTCAAAAACTATAAGGTCTTTTCGTAAAAAAAAACAATTTCCTCTTGTTCCCACTTTTTTAACATATCTGGCAAATTAACTGCTAAAGTTGGTGTGTTTTGGCGGTTTTTAATCACTTTTTTCATTTGAAACTTTAAAATTGATTTTCTCAAAAACAGTTAGGTTTTTGATTTTTTTTTTTTTTAGGTTGTAGCCACTGATCACCTTTTTAACCCATGCAATTTTGGTGATTGTAGCATGTATGGGAGCTTTGCTATTAACGTTAAAGTCAAATCCTTGATCATGGCCGTGATCACGGATTCTACATGTAATCACGGCTAAAATCCGAGTTCAATCCGTAGTTCCAATTCAAATCCGGATCACGATCATGGCGTATCCGGATTTCGATTCTGCCGTGGCCGGATTTACTCGATTTGGTGATTGGGGGTATCCGAGCATCACTGCTTACAAACAAATTTAACTTACAAACAACCTCCCGCTACAGAACCTGTTTGTAAGTTGGGGACCCCCGTACAATGATTATGTGATTCATAGGGATAATTTGTATTTTAGGACAGGGGCCCTTTGAATCTTCACACTTGTACCGTTAGTTGCAGAAAACTCTGACAGGAAGCAGGAAATTTGGGCATCCAGCGGCTAATGGATGATATGGGCGCCCCATAGGTGCTAATGCAAATATCGGCAATTAGGCGCCCACAGCAGAAATTTAGGTGCACGATAATTATTGTTTTGAAAATGACAACGTTAGAGTTTTTGATTTTTTTTTTTTATTGTTTTGAAAATTAGAATGTTCTTGCTTTTTACATTTTTTATCGATTTGAAAATTAGAGTGTTATAGTTGTTTTTACATTTTTTATGTTTTGTATTTACAAATTATTCATTTCTGAAAATTATCATTTTGAAATGTACTGCTTTGATCATTATAAGCTCAGGAAGGGGGGTTTTAGGGTGAGGCGTCAGTAAGGGGGGGGGGGTTTAGGGTTAGTTGTCAGGAAGGGGGGTTTTAGGGTTATGCGTCAGGAAGGAGGGTTTAGGGTTAGGCGTCAAGAAGGAGGGTTTAAGGGTTAGGCTTCAGGAAGGGGAGTTTTCGGGTTAAACGTCAGGAAGGGGGGTTTTAGGGTTAGACGTCAGGAAGGGGGGTTTTAGGGTTAGGCATCAGGAAGGGGGGTTTTAGGGTTAGGTGTCAGGAAGGGGGGTTTAAGGGTTAGGCATCAGGAAGGTGGGTTTTCGAGTTAGACGTCACCAAGGGGGGTTTTCGAGTTAGACGTCAGGAAGGGGGGTTTTAGGGTTATGCGTCAGGAAGGGGGGTTTAAGGGTTAGACGTCAGGAAGGGGGGTTTAGGGTTATGCGCCAGGAAGGGGGGTTTTACGGTTATACGTCAGGAAGGGGGGTTTTAGGGCTATGCGTCAGGAAGGGGAGGTTTAGGGTTAGGCATCAGGAAGGGGGGGGGGAGGTTTGAGTTAGACATAAGGAAGGGAAGTTTTAGGGTTAGGCGTCAGGAAGGAGGGTTTTAGGGTTAGGCGTCAGGAAGGGGGGTTTTAGGGTTAGGCGTCAGGAAGGGGGGTTTTAGGGTTAGGCGTCAGGAAGGGGGGTTTTAGGGTTAGGCGTCAGGAAGGAGGGTTTTAGGGTTAGGCGTCAGGAAGGGGGGGTTTAGGGTTAGGCGTCAGGAAGGGGGGTTTAGGGGTTAGGTGTCAGGAAGGGGGGTTTTAGGGTTAGGCATCAGAGGGGCAAGGGTTCTGTGTGAGTGTAAGGTTAGGTTAAGTTGTACTAAAATATTGTTAATATAAACTGATATTTTATTACAATAATTTACAATATTTACATTTTTAAAAATAAAGAACATGGGTAGATATTAACAATTATTTAATTAACACATTTTTTCCTGGCACCCCTTTTTCATGTACGCCTTTGACGTGCCTTTTCTATAAGTACATAAGGACAAAGCAGGGAACCTGAAATGTGCTTGCCATTAATCCTTGCAGTAAACAGAAATCTCATCAAAAATCCCTGAGCTTTTCTCAACAAATATTGATTTTTTTTCTATAAAATATGAGTGTTTCTAGAAATGGAATATTGTTCAGCTTTTTGCCTGTTTTAGGCTACCTGAAAATCATGCACTGTTGGGAAATTTGAGAACAGATTTTAGAAATGTCGCCATAGAAACTAACTATAGAAACTGTAGAATAAGGTAACGCATAATCTATATATATAAAATCGGATGTATGTGTGTGTGTGTGTGTGTGTGTATGTGTGTGTGTGTGTGTGTATGTGCCGCGATCACTCGAAAACCCCTTGACCGATTTGAACGAAACTTGGTATACAGGTTCCTTACTACCTGGGATGATAGGTTCTGGGGGTCTCGCGGCCCCCCTGCCCACCTGGGCGGAGCTACAAACAGCAAATCAGATTCCACCCATTCAAGTCAATGGAAAAAATGTAAAAGGCTGCCATTCTCACAGTAATCAAGCCAGAGTCCCCACACTTGGCACAGTTGGTCACTTGGTGACCGAGGTTACAAATCCAGGAAAAGCGGGTGGAGCATAAAACAGCCAATCAAAATTCAGCCATTCCTTTTAAATGGGAAAAAATGCAGCCATTCTTACACTGTTAATCGCAGGGTTCTCAAACTTGCCACACTTCGCCACTGGGTGAATAAGATTAAGATTTTGGAAAGTGGGTGGAGCCTACAACAGCCAATCAAAATTCACCTATTGCGTTTAAAGGGGAATATTTAAACTGCTGCCATTCTTACACTGTTTATGGCAGAGGCTTCAGACTTGCTGCAGTCAGTCATTAGGTGACTGGGGTCCAAATTCACTAAAGGGGCGGGGCCACAAACAGCCAATCAGATTTCTTTGCTGGATAAACTGCTTCCATTCACACAATTTTGATGCCAGGAACCTGAAAGCTCACAAAATTGGTCATTGAGTGACTGTGTGACAAGGTTACACAAAGTGGGTGGAGCCAAAAACACATTTTACTGGGAAAATATAAACTGCAGCCATTCTTACACTGTTAATGGCAGGGTTGTCAAACTTTGCACAGTTGGTCATTGAGTGAATGTGATTAAGATTTTGGGAAGTGGGTAGAGCCTACAACAGCCAATCAAAATTCAACTTTTGATTGTCAAAGGGAATATTTAAACTGCAACCATTCTTATACTGTTAATAGCAGATGCCTCAAACCTGGTACAGCTGGGCACTGGGTGACTGGGGTTCAAATTCAGAAAGGGGCGGAGCCACAAACAGCCAATCAGATATACAAAGTATTGATACCAAGGATCCCAAAGCTGATAAACTTGGTAATTGAGTGACTATATGTCAAGGTTACAAAAAGTGGGCGGTGCCAGAAACTTAATTTTTTACATGGCAGGGTTCCCAAACTTGATACAATTGGCCACTGGGTGCCTGGGATTATTATTCAGAAATGTGGGTGGAGCCTACAACAGCCAATCAAAATTCAGCTATTGATTTTCATGGGGAATATTTACATTGCTACCATTCTTACACTGTTAATGGCAGAGGCCTCAAACCTGATACAGTCAGTAATTGGGTGACTGGGGACCAAATTCACTAAAGGCGGTGGAGCCACAAACAGCCAATCAGATTTGTTAGATTGATTTCAGCCATTCTGTTATTGGCAGGGTTCTCAAACTTGACACAGTTGGCCACTGGGTGACTAGGATTAATATTTAGGAAAGTGGGTGGAGTGTACAGCAGCCAATCAAAATTCATCTTTTGATTTTCAAGGGGAATATTTACATTGCTGCCATTCTTGCACTGTTAATGGCACAGATTATTATACAGAAAAGTGGGTGGAGCCTAAAAAAAACAATCAAAATTCACCTGTTGATTTTCAAAGGGAATATTAAAATTGCTGCCATTCTTGCACTGTTAATGGCACAAGCCTCAAACCTGGTACAGTTGATCATTGGGTCACTGGGGTTCAAATTCAGAAAAGGGGATAGAGGAGGCATGGGCAAACTTGGCCCTCCAGCTGTTGAGGAACTACAAGTCCCACAATGCATTGCAGGAGTCTGACAGCCACAGTCATGACTCATAAAGGCAAATGCATTGTGGGATTTGTAGTTCCTTAACAGCTGGAGGGCCAAGTTTGCCCATGCCTGTGATAGAGCCACAAACAGCCAATCAGATGTTTCATTTCACTGGGAAAATACAAATTATTGATGCCAAGGACCCAAAGCTCACAAACATGGTCATTGAGTGACTGTGTGTCCAGTTTACAAAAAGTGGGCGGAGCCAAAAACAAATTTCAATGGGAAAATGTAAACTGCAGCCCTTCTTCACTGTTAATGGCAGGGATCTCAAACTTTGCCAAGATGGTCACTGGGTGACTGAGATTAATATTCAGGGAAGTGGGTGGAGCCTATAATAGCCAAAATAGCCAAAATAGTCAAAATTCACCTGTTGATTTTCAAAAGGAATATTTAAATTGCTGCCATTTTTACACTGGTATTAGCAGATCAGAGCAGTTTCTAGGCTAAATTTCACCCAGGGCGAGGGTGTAAAAATCGCCCCCCACCCCCATGGAGCCAGGCATAGGTGCCCGCAGTACAGGTTGAACAGGTTAGCTACGTAGGTGCCTCCAGTATAGGGTAGCCTGCATAGTTGCCCCCAGTGTAGGTTAGATAGGTAGGTGCCTGCTTTATAGGTTATCTACGTTGGTGCCTCCAGTATAGGGTAGCCCGTATAGTTGCCACCAGTGTGGGTTAGATAGGTAGGTGCCCCCAGTATAGTTTAGATAGGTAGGTGCCCGCAGTATAGGTTAGATAGGTAGGTTCCCGCAGTATAGGTTCGATAGGTAGGTTCCCCCAGTATGGGTTAGATCGGTAGGTTCCCCCAGTATAGGTTCAATAGGTAGGTTCCCCCAGTATAGGTTAGATAGGTAGGTCCCCCCAGTATGGGTTAGATAGGTAGGTTCCTGCAGTTTAGGATAGTTAGGTAGGTTCCCGCAGTATAGCTTGGCTAGGTAGGTTCCCGCAGTATAGGTTAGTTAGGTAGGTTCCCGCAGTATAGGTTAGTTAGGTAAGTTCCCGCAGTATAGGATAGTTAGGTAGGTTCCCACAGTATAGCTTGGCTAGGTAGGTTCTTGCAGTATAGGTTAGTTAGGTAGGTTCCCGCAGTATAGGTTAGTTAGGTAGGTTCCCGCAGTATAGGTTAGTTAGGTAGGTTCCCGCAGTATAGGATAGTTAGGTAGGTTCCTACAGTATAGCTTGGCTAGGTAGGTTCCCGCAGTATAGGTTAGTTAGGTAGGTTCCCGCAGTTTAGGTTAGTTAGGTAGGTTCCCGCAGTATAGGTTAGTTAGGTAGGTTCCCGCAGTATAGGTTAGTTAGGTAGGTTCCCGCAGTATAGGTTAGTTAGGTAGGTAGGTTCCTGCAGTGTAGGATAAATAGGTAGGTTCCTGCAGTTTAGGTTAGTTAGGTAGGTTCCCACAGTTTAGGTTAGTTGGTATGGGCGGTATGAGTTGGGCGCAGGAGCGGGGGGAGCGAACATAATAGTAATAACTCACCTGCTTCCGCCGAACCCGCGCTGCTTCAATGTCCTTCCTTTCCCGGCATCTATCTCATTAGTCACAGTGCTTCCTGTGATGACATGCGGTATGTCATCACAGGGGGCGCTGTTACCAGGCGACGGACGCCGGGAGAGGAAAGATATTGAAACTGCGGGGAACGGATGAAGAAGGTGAGTTATAACTATTATGTCCGTTCCCCCGCTCCGGCGCCCCCCCTCCTGCCGCACAATAAAGCACCCCGGGCGATTGCACGTATCACACACCCATAGAAACGGGGCTGTAGCAGATGCCTCAAACCTGCTATAGTTGGTCATTGGGTGACTGGGGTTCAAATGTTGGAGAGGAGTGCAGCCACAGACAGCCAATCTGATTTGTTTAATTTCTATGGGAATATACAAATTATTGATGCCAAAGACCCCGAAGTTCACAAACTTGGTCATTGAGTGTTCGTGCATTAGGGTTAGAAAAAGTGGGCGGAGCCAAAACCGGTCAAATACATACACAGGCAGTTCCACGTCATTAGTGGGTGGAGACAAATGCAAATTTCACTGGGAAAATGTAAACTGCAGCCATACTTACACTGTTAATGGTAGGGTTCTCAAACTTTGCACAGTTGGTCACTGGGTGACTGGGTTAAATATTCAGAAAAGTGGGTGGAGCCTACAAAAGTGAATCAAACTTCACCTATTGCTTCTCAAGGGGAATATTTAATTGCTGCCATTCTTGCACTGTTAATGGCACAGGCCTCAAACCTGCTACAGTTGGTCATTGGGTGACTGGGGTTCAAATTCAGAAAAGGGGTGGAGCCACAAACAGCCAATCAGATTTTTTTCATTTCAATGCAAATTATTGTTTCCAAAGACCGCAAAGCTCACAAACTTGGTCATTGAGTAATTGTGTGTTAGGGTTAGAAAAAGTGGGCGGAGCCAACACTAGCCAAATACATACCCGGGCAACGCCGGGCAATCAGCTAGTGATTAATAAAAGCTCTCAACAAATTCTGATGCAGTGAAACTGTTAAAGAAACACCAAGTCTTTTCAGTGCTGCTGAGTAGATTTGTAGTCTGGAGGTTCACTTTAATAAAACTTTATTAGGCTTAGTCGTTTCTAGGCTACATTGCACCAAGGGCGAGGGTGTAAAAATTGTGCAGCCCCCGCGGAGCC
Source organism: Hyperolius riggenbachi (assembly GCF_040937935.1). Lineage (NCBI taxonomy): Eukaryota > Metazoa > Chordata > Amphibia > Anura > Hyperoliidae > Hyperolius > Hyperolius riggenbachi. The sequence continues at coordinate 377,672,846 of NC_090651.1, forward strand.
AGGTGTAGGTGCCCGCAGTATAGGTTAGCCAGGTCTAGTTGCACTCAGTATAGGTCCCCCAGTATAGGTAGCCAGGAATAGGTACCCCAGTATAAGGTAGCCAGCTATAGATCCCCCTAGTATAGGTAAGCAGGCATAGCTGCCCCAGTATAGTTGCCCCCAGTAGAGGTTAACCAGGTAGGTGCCTCTTGTATAGGTAGCCAGTATAGTTGCCCCCAGTATAGGTTAGATAGGCAGGCGCCCCCAGTATAGGTTAGATTAGGTAGCTGCCCCCCAGTATAGGTTAGATTAGGTAGCTGCCCCCCAGTATAGGTTAGATAGGTAGCTGCCCCCCATAATGGAGGGGGGAGCCGCAGCCGCGGGGAGGGCAGCCCAACCTCTCCCTCCCTTCCTCTCCCCGGGCCGCCCTCCATGCGCCCTCAGCGCTTCCCTGCTGCAATCACTCTGCATCTGAGGGGGGAGCACGGAGGGCGGCCCGGGGAGAGGAAGGGAGGGAGAGGTCGGGCTGCCCTCCCTGCGTCTGCGGCTCCCCCCTCCATTACAGCACCCCCTCCCAACAGCACTCAAGGCGTCTGCATGGTTGCACGGCCCCTAGAAACGGGCCTGCTTGCATTAGTAAGTGAAGTACTATTCCTGTGTATGTGAATTTCGGGCGCCATGGAAAATCAGGTACAGGAACAGTGCCAATAGTGGAATATTCATAAATTTACTCTACTATTTAAAGTGTTTATTTTTGTTAGTAAAATATTGGTAATTGTTACTGATATTTTACTATAGCTAAACATAACCGTACTCTTACACAGTACCCTTCCCTACCGATGCCTAACCCAAACCTTAACCCCCCCCCCCACATACCGATGCTGCCTTACCCTTAGACCCTTCTAGTGGTGCCTAACCATAAGATCCCCCCTGGTGGTGCTAACCCCAACCACCCCCCTTGTGGTGCTTAACCCTACGCCTAAACCTAACCGCACCCCCCCCCCCCCCCCCTGCACAAAAAAAGAGCAAAAACAAAAATTACCAGGTGGCGCTTAGTATCAGAATTTTCCCTTTGTCTGGCTTAAAGCCAAAGAAAAAAAACACAAAAAAAGATAAATATCTGGCGTTGCTTGGCGTCCCAATTTCCCTTTTGGTGCAGGCTATTTTCAAATATAGGCTAAGGCAGCGCCAATTTGTCCAGAAGCTGCATGGGCTTGATTTTCTTGCTACCCTATTCCCTTGTTATCTACAGGTGAACACATTCCAGGTTGTACTGATCACCGATGGGCACTCCACCTATGTTTTATACAACTACAAGGACATCCAATGGACAACTGGGACAGCTAGTTCGGGAAATCCTGTTACCGGACTTGGAGGAATTCCAGCTCTGGTGAGAAAAGTGTCCTAAAAATGCTGATATTTACATCTGCATGCTCAAGTAATGCCTATGAAAAGGAAGAAATGTAAGCGCTCACGCATGACTCAGAGCCAGGACAAGGTCCTCCAGCACCCAAGGCTGAGACACCAAAGCCCGCCCCTCTATCCCTCCCACCCCAGCTGTCACACACTGATTGCTATTACACTAAGAGGCCCCTCCTCCATCCCTCCCACCCCAGCTGTCACACACTAATTGCTATTACACTAAGAGGCCCCTCCTCCATCCCTCCCAACCCAGCCGTCACACACTGATTGCCATTAGACTAGACTGGGCTACCAATACCTTAATCTCTAGTTATCTGGCTTGCGGTCACTGCCATGTATCCCCTTTTCTTATTTCTCTCTGCTTCAAACACAATAGGGGAATGATAGCTGAGTGAGTTGTGCGCCCCCTCCTACACTGCACCCTGAGGCTGGAGCCTCTGCCTCTGCCCCGCCCTGCTCCCCCTCCTACACTGCGCCCTGAGGCTGGAGCCTCTCACACCTCTGCCTTGGCCCCGCCCTGCTCCCCTCCTACACTGCGCCCTGAGGCTGGAGCCTCTCACACCTCTGCCTTGGCCCCGCCCTGCTCCCCTCCTACACTGCGCCCTGAGGCTGGAGCCTCTCACACCTCTGCCTCGGCCCCGCCCTGCTCCCCTCCTACACTGCGCCCTGATGCTGGAGCTTCTCTCACCTCTGCCTCGGCCCCACCCTGCTCTCCCTCCTACACTGCACCCTGAGACTGGAGCCTCTCTCACCTCTTCCCTGCCCTGCCCCCTCCTACACTGCGCCCTGATGCTGGAGCTTCTCTCACCTCTGCCTCGGCCCCACCCTGCTCTCCCTCCTACACTGCACCCTGAGACTGGAGCCTCTCTCACCTCTTCCCTGCCCTGCCCCCTCCTACACTGTGCCCTAAGGCTGGAGCCTCTCGCGCCTCTGCCTCGGTTCGGCCCTATGACTTATGTTTTGGTAAGGATTTCCATGAAGGCATGCGTTCCTTCGCATAGGAAACACATTTCCTTCCTTCCTGATTTTCTTCCTTCTTGACTTCCTTTCTTTCTTCCTTCCTTCCTTCTTTCCTTATTTCTTTCCTTTCTTCCTTCCTTCTTTCCTGATCTCCTTCCTTCCTTCCTTCCTTCCCTCCTTCCTTCCTGACTTCATTTCTTCCTTCCTTCTTGACTTCCTTATTTCCTTACTTCCTTCCTGGAGCCATATAGCTGTTATGCTGCCTTTGTCTGGCATGTTGAAATTGATGGGAGAAGTCCCGGTGCCAGCTCTGCCTCCCACATGCCAAAGTAGTGACCAAACTGTCCTTTTGCAAGATTGATGGATTATGGATGCCCAGGAAAATGAGATTTACCACTTTCTGGTTTTACTACAGTATTTCTACGCCCCTAGAGACTCAATCTCAGCCTCAGGGGCGTAGATATGTACTTCGCCACGACCTCCTGCTGCACACACTCTCGTCACCACCCATTAGTGCACTGATCGGTGAAAGGGAACAGGTGTTCCCAAAGTCGATCAAGGTGTCCGGTAATCAATGATCAGCAGCATTAATGAGATGCTAGTGGTCATTGACAAAGTGAAAGTAAACACACATATCCATTATTTTCTTTGTACTATTCCCAGTACACAGGCATAAAGTAGGGGGACGTTTAGTGACCAAATAGTAAAAATACACCTACATACATTAAATAAAAACAAATAAAATCCCTCATTAATTAACCCCTTACCACACCACCCCCTTTAGAAGGGACATTTAAAAAATGCATAGTTACTATAGGGACTCACATTTTTTAAATTCACCTTTATTTCCAAATAAAAAATTGTTGCCCTACATTGTACTAGGGACATAATTTAAAGGACAACTGCAATGATAAGAATATGGAGGTTGCCATATTTATTTCCTTTTAAATAATATCAGTTGCCTGGCTGTCCAGCTGATCTCTCTGGCTGCAGTGGTGTCAGAGTCACACCTGAAACAAGCATGCAACTAATCTTGTCAGATCTGACATTAATGTCAGAAACACTGCTGCATGCTTGTTCAGGGGTTATGGCTAAATGTGTTAGAGGAAGAGGATCAGCAGCAGGATAGCCAGGTAACTGGCATTACTTAACAGGAAATGAATATGGCAGCCTCCATGTACCTCTGGCTTCAGTTTTCCTTTAAGGGTTTTAATAACCGGGACAAATGGGCAAATGCCATATGTGGGTTTTATTCACAGTGGTTCATTTTTTTTTACAACCATCATGGCTAAAACGGAGAAATAAATATTTTTTTTTCCATTTTTTTTTCTTATTTTTCCCGTTAAAATATATTTAGAATAAAATCATTCTTAGCAAAAAGTACCAACCGAAAAAAAAGCCTAATTGACAACATTTCAGCATTTAAAGAGGAACTCCAGTGAAAATAATGTAATAAAAAAGTGCTTCATTTTTACAATAATTATGTATAAATGATATAGTCAGTGTTTGCCCATTGTAAAATCTTCCCACTCCCTGATTTACATTCAGACATTTATCACATGGTGACATTTTTACTGCTGGCAGGTGATGTCAGTGGAAGGAAATGTTGTTTGCTTTTTTGGCAGTTGAAAACAGCTGTAAACAGCTATTTCCCACAATGCAATGAGGTGCACAGACACAAAACTGTCAGGACCATGGTCCTGACATCACAATGTGGGAGGGGTTTCACCACAATATCAGCCATACAGAGCCCACTGATGATTAGAGATGTCGCGAACGGTTCCCGAACCGTTCGCCGGTGAACATCTCAGCATCTCTGGGCCCTGTACTACTTCCGGGTCGCTATGACCCGGAGTAGTACGCCTGCGCTGGCCCGGCAGTGCGCGTCCTAGATCGCGCTCCTTTTGCCGGGCATTTTTTGCGCATGAGCGTGACGTCATGAGTCACGCTCATGACGTCACGCTCATGCGTGACAGTGCCCGGCAACAGGAGCCCGGCAACAGGAGCGCGATATAGGACGTGCACTGCCGGGCCAGCGCAGGCGTACTACTCCGGGTCATAGCGACCCGGAAGTAGTACAGGGCCCAGAGAGATTCGCCCGGCGAACGGTTCAGGCCATCTCTACTGATGATCCGTTTGAGAAAAGGAATGGATTTCTCATGGAAAAGGGGGTATCAGCTACTGATTAGGATAAATTTTAATTCTTGGTTACGGTTTTTCTTTAAAAGACTTTTCCGTACCCGTTTTTTGGGGGGCTGGGGGAAGGGAGGAATGAAGGCTACTCTTCTTCACAAGAGGTATGTTGACATGTAAACAAAACTCACTTAACTGGGGCTTCTGCCAGCCTCCTGCAGCCTCCCTGTGCCTGCGGCATTTCCAAACGATCCTCTGTTCCCACGCCGCAGCTCACTTTAGCCCACGCTGACTTGTAAGTTGATGTCCACTGTGCATCCTCGTATGCGCTCCCAAGGCCAGGGGCGTCCTGCACATGCAAAGTACGAGAAAATTTCTACTGCACCTGCAAAGTACGCTCCTGGCGACTAGATCGTTGAGGACGCGCATGGCCAGGGCTGCGCAGGCGCAGTGGATGGCGACTTGCAGAATTGAAAGTGAATCCTGCGGCAGGGGAATGGAGGATCAATTGGTAATGTTGTGGGCACAGGGGGCTGGCAGAAGCCCCAGGTAAGTGAAACTCTTTTATTTATTTATTTATTTATTTTATTTCATCTTCAGGTCTGCTTTCAAATGAGATTCTAACCCCTTTACAGACTTTAATTCTGTTTTAAAGCAGATCCGAGATGAAAAACTAACTATAACAAGTAACAAATGTAAAGTCATGCATTTTGGACGTACTAATGGTCTAGCACCATACAAAATAAATGGGATATAGTTGGGGACATCAAACTTGGAGAAGGACTTAGGAGTACTCATTGACAACACGTTAAATAATCATACTCAATGCCAAGCCGCTGTAGCTAAAGCTAACAAAATTTTGGGATGCATTAAAAGGGAAATAAAAACTCGAGATGCTAGCATAATATTTCCCCCGTTTAACTCTCTAGTAAGGCCACATCTGGAATATGGAATTCAGTTCTGGGCACCACATTACAAAAAAGATATTGCAGTTTTAGAGCAGGTGCAGAGACGAGCAACAAAATTGATACGTGGGATGAAAGGTCTCACTTATCAAGAAAGGTTAAATAAACTGGGTTTATTTAGTCTAGAGAAAAGACGCCTTAGAGGGGATCTAATTAACATGTTTAAATACATCAGAGGGCAATATAATAGCCTGGTGGATGAGCTTTTTGTCCCTAGGCCTTCTCTAAGGACTAGAGGACATGATCTGCGCATGGAGGAAAAATGTTTTAGCCATTTATTTAGGAAAGGGTTCTTTACAGTAAGAGTGATTAAGATGTGGAATGCATTGCCACAGGAAGTCGTTATTGCAAACTCTATACCTGCATTTAAAGGGGGCTTAGATGCTTTCCTTGCGTTGAAAGACATCCATGGCTACAATTACTAGGTAATGCCTAATGATGTTGATCCAGGGATTTTATCTGATTGCCATCTGGAGTCGGGAAGGAATTTTTCCCTTTAGGGGCTAATTGGACCATGCCTTGTAAGGGTTTTTTCGCCTTCCTCTGGATTAACAGGGATATGTGAGGGAGCAGGCTGGTGTTGTACTTTATACTGGTTGAACTCGATGGACGTATGTCTTTTATTAACCAAAATAACTATGTAACTATGTAACTATGTAACTTGTCTGTACATCTTATCTAAAGTTTATATACAGTTTACACAGCAAATCTAGCTGCAAACAGCTTCAACAGTGTATATGATGATTTCCTGTGATACAATGCGGGCAGCCATGTTCTGCTTGTCATTACACACAGGCAAGCTGCTCTGCATCTCCACCCCTCTGCCTGTGAAAACTCCCCTCTCTGCCCCCTTGCCTCTGAAATATCTGGCTGGTAAAAACCTCCTCCTCCTGCCAAGACTGAGCTCCCATGAGCCCTTGCTGCATGGGACTCAAAATGCCAAGGCGCTGGAGAAGCTGTGGGCGAGGCTTGTTTAGTTTATAAGGAATTAGGGTATTAAAACAAAACAAAAAAAGTATTTCGCTTGAGGAATGCCCTATAAACTAAATATAAGGGGCACAATTATGCAATGAGTAAAAGTTTATCTAGGATCCACTTTAAAAGGCTAAATCAGAACAACTTGATGAAAATCTTGCACTTTCTGCAGCTAACATGTCTGTGTTACATGGTCTGCTAATGCTTTAAGAGTAATAATGATGTAACTGTAAACCCCACAGGCTGGTCTCAACAACGATAATGGCACCATATTCTACACCATCCCTGGATCCCTGACATCATCTATAATCAACATTGCACACTCAAGTGATGTTGGTTTGCCGGGGCGCTGGGCTTTTAAAGTGGATAATCTCATTGAAGTTTTGGGCAATATCACAGGTAAGTAGATGTTTTTGGCTTCCAATATGACCAAAATAAAATCATCCTTGGGGCACATCTGGCTATGGTGAGGGGGGCTGTCTTGTGCTCGGGGCACATCTGGCTACTGTGGAGGGTGCTTATACGCAAGTCAATTATGTTTTCCTGGATCCTGAGGGAAAAGTGGGTACCTTGGCTTATACGCGAGTTGGCTTATATGCGAGTGTATACAGTTTATACTCCATGCAAGCCTGCAGTGTTTAAACATTATTTTCAGCCTAAAGGGCAACTGAAGTGAGAACAATATGGAGATGCTGTATGTATTTCCCTTTAAACAATGCCAGTTGCCTGGCAGCCCTGCTGGTCTTTTTGGCTGTAGTAGTGTCTGAATCACGCCTGAAACAAGCATGCAGCTAACCTTGTCAGATCTGACAGTAATGTCAGAAACATCTGATCTGCTGCATGCTTGTTCAGGGGCTATGGCTGAAAGTATTAGAGGCAGAGAATCAGCAGGACAGCCAGGCATCTGGTATTGCTTAAAAAGAAATACATATGGCAGCCTCCATAGCCCTCTCATTACTGTTGTCCTTTAACGGCATAGCTTCATGCAATTTTTTTTGGGGGGTATGGGGGGGTGGGGGGGGGTTGAACATTGAATTAAAGGGACTCCGAGCTCATCTTAAAAATGAAAATAGTACTCACCCGGGGCTTTCTCCAGCCCTGTGCTGGTCTGGAGGTCCCACGACAGCGTCCTGGCTCCTCTCCTAGTCCCCGCTCCGGAATAGCTGACCGGCGGCAGCCCGGGCGTGTCGGGCTTCTTCTTCCGCGTATGACGCGGCTGACGTCACACGCCGGCAGCTTCGTGTCATCACGGCGGCCGGCGTGAAAGTACTGCGCTTGCGCGATTAAAGCGTGCATGCGCCGTACTGCCACGCCGGCCGTCGTGATGACGCGAGGCGGCCGGCGTGTGACGTCAGCCTCGTCATACGTGCCGCCGGTCAGCCATTCCTGAGCGGGGACTAGGAGAGGAGCCAGGACGCCGTCGTGGGACCTCCCGACCAGCACTGGGCTGGAGAAAGCCCCGGGTGAGTACAATTTTCATTTTTAAGATGAGCTCAGAGTCCCTTTAAACTAAAACCAATTGTACTATTATAATAATAATAATAATTAGTATTCATTATATTTATAAAGCACCATGAGACCATGCCAAAGGCTTACAATCTAATGGGGAGGGAGGAATGACACACTAGGTAGGGTTGCGGAAAAGGTGCTTGGCTGAGAGAGTCAAGGTGCGGTCGAGTTAAGGTGTTGTTGGCCATCTTAAAGAGGTGTGTTTTGAGGGCTTGCTTGAAGGTGTTGAAGGAACGGGTGAGTCTGAGTGCGGGTGGGAGGGAGTTCCATAAGGTGGGGGTGGCTTTTGAGAAGACCTGCAGGTGGGCATGGGAGTGAGAAATGTACAGGGCGATTATCTTAAATGGTTTGGTTTCTCGAATCGTACACCAAATGGAAATTTTCAATATTGCCATAGCAATGGGCAATCTGTCCCAGGAGAGGACGTCAGAATATGGGCTTCTAAGCCTCATCTACACAGTACAATTTTCCGTCAGATCGACGGATCTATTCGATAATTTCCGACCGGTCTGATCGGATTTCGATTGATTTTGCGATCGATTTTGGGTACTTATCAACACAAAATCGATCGGAAACATTTTGACCGTCTACACGCGATTCCATTTCTTATCTGATCACTGTTCGAATTTGATGGAAAATTGTACCGTGTGGATGGAGCTCTAATCCCTAGATCGGTTTGATGCAATGAATGTTTGCATGTCTGCACTTTGCATGTTACAGGGCCAGTTAAAGGACAACTACAAATACTGGGGTACCTCTGCGTGGTGTAGGTGACTACGCAAGAGATAGGATTCTTTTGTACTAAGACTCCGGCTTTTAACTGTCAGGACAGCAGTGGATCCTGGATGATTGATTTCTGTGAATGCATTTGTATGAACATATAAGAGGTAGAAAACTGAGAGCCTAATATATTGTAGTAAGTATTGGAAGGTGGAAAAAGTAATGTGAAACGTAAGTATTATACTTACAAACCAGGGTTACCTCCAAGGCAACCACTGAAAAGGCAGGTGGGGAGAATAAGCCTGTCCCCACTCAGGATTAAGACGTCGCTCTCTGTGGATAGGAGGAAAAAAAGAGGGTGTAACACCCTTCCACCAAGGGTGGAATTCTTGATACGCAGAGTAGTACAGAGGCGCCAGTAGGATAAAATTCGCTAAAATGTAAGGGTTCTTCAGGCAATAAACAACAGGAGTAATACACAGTACGGAGTCTGGGAACACAGAGGTGCCAAGCATGCTCTAGACTCCGTACAATGTATCACTCCTGTTGTTTACTGCCTGAAGAAGCGGTATTTTACCTGCGAAACGCGTTGCAACTGTACTTGGGAGTATATAAATAAATTGTTTACTACTTTGTTGACAGTACTTGTGTCTGTCTTGGGTTGGCTGGTCCACCACCGCAACCTTTACTTTTTAAAAATTTTAGCAAATTTTATCCTACTGGCGCCATTGTATGAACATATAAACATTTGCATGTGAGTGTGCAAAGGGTTAGGAGCCTTTTCCATTTGTGGAGTGATGCGAGTGCGGCCACCTAGCCACATCACTTCCATGTCATTTCCGCATGGGGAGATGCGGAAGTGTATGGAGGGGATGGCGGGCGGATGCGGCTGTGCAAGAATCTGCAGCATGCTGCAGATTCTCGGATCGCTCCGCACACAATGCATAGAATGTAAACTGTTCCACTGCCGTGTATTGGGATCAGGACACCCACGGTGCGATGCGGCTGTGTAGTCGCATGGCACCACTTCTAATGGAAACAGGCCCTTAACTGTCTTTATAATTGCAAGCCAAGTTAAAGTGGACCCAAATTAAAAATACAAGATTTCAGAAATAAAATCTACTAGCCGTCCCGCGTCGTAGCATACGCCGCATCTTCTATCTATCTAATAGAGTACGTGCCTCAACCTTAAAGCAAGAAGAATAAAGGTGGGTACACACATCAGATAAAAGTCTTTGGAAAAATGAAAGATCACAGACCAATTTTACCCCCTTCCATGTAGTATCAGAGCCACACCTACACAGTCTATTCTATTGAGCTGCACTCCCCATTAGATAGAAATCTTTGCAAGATGCTGCACAGAAAGTTGCTGTACACATTCAAAAGATCATTATCTGCAAAAGATCCGTTTCTGCAAAAGATCATTACCTACAAAATACATTCATAGTCTATATTTCCATGCGGATTATTGTGGACATTTTTCCGCATAAGGGCATAAGCATCCGCATACAATGAATTTTCGATGCTGGTCGAAAACACAAATATTTCTGAAGATTTTCGTGAAAATTCGCCAAAAAACGAAAACAGGATTTTCGATGCGAAAATGACTTAGGCGAAAATTCCCAAGCAACACTGCTACATGCTACATTAGCACTATCCAGGAGCGCCACAGGGAGGATTCCCAATCAGGGATGCTCAAATTCGGCTTCGGGAGATATCCGGATTTTTGCTATCCGGATATCTCCCAGTAATGCTGTGCGGGCTGGGCGGGGGGGTCAAGCTTACCTCTCTGACGTCTTCTTCGGTCGTCCCTCAGCGCCTCCCACGATGCGGTCCAAGCGGCCGTCACCTGATTACAAACACTTCCTCCTCCCGGGTTGAAGGAGGAAGTGTTTGTAATCAAGTGACGCGCATGTAGCGCATCGTGGGAGGCGCCGAGGGACGACCGAAGAAGACGTCAGAGAGGTAAGCTTGACCCCCCCGCCCAGCCCGCACAGCATTACTTGGAGATATCCGGATAGCAAAAATCCGGATATCTCCCGAAGCCGAATTTGAGCATCCCTATTCCCAATGCCCCCTTTTTATACAACCGGAGGGACCGCGGGAACCACAGCGGCACCCCGGAGGGGGAGGCTAGGTGCCGCAGGCGACCCCCCCCAAGCGTGGCCAGCGCCAGGGAGAGCCGTCTGCACCCACCTCCCAATATTAAAAACAGGCACTTACCTTAACGTCCATTGCGTTCTGCAACATGCGCATTAATTTTCTCATGGAAAGCATTTTGTGCAGTTTGTATCCTTTGGAGGCAGGTGGTGGATGGCTTGCTCCGGTGGTGTGAGCCCTGGAGTGAGTTGTCTGCACCTGTCCTCCCCCCCCCCCCCCCTCTGGAGTGCTGTATGTGAGCCAGCCCTGAGCTCTAAAGCTCGGGGTGACCCATGCTTCACTCCTTTCTCATGTGGTGCCCCCAAGTTAATGCGCATGTAGCAGAACGCAATGGACGTTAAGGTAAGTGCCTGTTTTTAATATTGGGAGGTGGGTGTGGACGGCTCTCCCCGACGCTGGCCACGCTTGGGGGGGGGGGGTCGCCTGCGCCTCCCCCTCCGGGGTGTCGCTGTGGTTCCCAGGCAGTGAGAGAGCCTGGGACCCTGTGGTCCCCCCGGTTGTATAAAAGGGGGGCATTGGGAATCCTCCCCGTGGCGCTCCTGGATAGTGCTAATGTAGCATGTAGCAGTGTTGCTTGCGAATTTTCGCCTCGAAAATCCCGTTTTTCGTTTTTTGGCGAATTTTCACGAAAATCTTCAGAAATATTTGCGTTTTCAACCAGCATCGAAAATTCATTGTATGCGGATGCTTATGCCCTTATGCGGAAAAATGTCCACAATAATCCGCATGGAAATTCAATCTATGCGGACGTTTATACGGAAAAATGCCCGCAATAATGCGCAAGAAACTTCTCTGAATGCGGGCGCTAATACCCTTATGTGGAAAATGTCCGCAATCATACGCAAGTAATGCGAAAATGACTGGCCTTAGGCGAAAATTAACGTGAAAAAATTAGATGGAAAATTTGCCTGTCAAAACGAAATTAGGCGAAAATTCGGTAAAAATTTATCGAAACAAATTTTTGCATTTTCGCTCATCACTAGCATGTAGCAGGGCGACTGCTTTGCAGTATTGGTTTTTTGACCCTGCATAGTTTGGCATGCAAAAGCAAATGCATATTTGCATGAGCATTGCCTCATGAATAGCCAATTAGGCCAGATTTGCAAAGCCAGACTTGCTAGGGTAGGCCTCTTTTCCACGGACAGTTGATAGGCAGTAACATGCCTCTCAAACTCTTACAACTGCTCACTACTGCCTGGTAACAGCTTGCTGCTGCCTGGAAACTGCTTGTTGCTGCCTGGTATCTGCTCACTGCTGCTTGGTAACTGCTTGCTGCTGCCTGGTAACTGCTTGCTGCTGCCTGGTAACTGCTTGCTGCTGCCTGGTAACTGCTTGCTGCTGCCTGGTAACTGCTTGTTGCTGCCTGGTAACTGCTCGCTGCTGCTTGGTAACTGCTTGCTGCTGCCTGGTAACTGCTTGCTGCTGCCTGGTAACTGCTTGTTGCTGCCTAGTATCTGCTCACTGCTGCTTGGTAACTGCTTGCTGCTGCCTGGTAACTGCTTACTGCTGCCTGGTAACTGCTTGCTGAGCACACAGCTCAACAGTCCGTGGAAAAGAAGCCTAAAACTTGGTGATTGAGCACGCATACATTTTCTCATGCAAAGTACTTCTTCTTCTTGCTCGAAGGTTGAAGCACTTACTCTATTATATATATAGATTTTCTAAATTATAATAATACATAGCAGCCTTTTTCAGCTGCATGAGGACAAATATAAAATATTTTACATTTATTGGAGGAACCCCTCCCTTCCTTTCATATTGCAGGGACAGAATCCGGCAAACTGGTGGAGTAGATGGTGTCCGGCAATGGAGGAATTGCTAATGGCTGCCCCCCCCCCAGTATAATGCTATCTATGAAAAGAGAAGGGTGAAAAGCATGCACTGAAATGATCATAGGTTTCAAGGAGTGTTTATTTATCTTTGTATGTGTCAGAGTGGTGCAAATAAATATTTTTAATTAAAAAAATGTTTGGTTTGGGTCCGCTTTAAGACATCACTGTTTAGTGGAAACTTGAGGGGAAAAAAACCCTGATTCAGTAAACATTTTTCTGAATTTTGTCATGGGAGTTTTTCTCATCTTAGTTAGCAAAAAACTTTTTAGCATCTAGCAAGTAAAAAAGTTTTAAAAGGTAAGTATGGAAAGAAATATTAAGATTTTGTTAACTGTGTAGTTTTTATGTGTTCCAAAACTGGGGAGGTATTTTGTTGATAAGCTCCGTTTTTGTTTTATTTTGGAATGGATGGGGGAGGGTCCTGAAAAGTAAGTCAAGTGGTTTAGGCAAACCCTTCTAGCACCGTACATCCAAACTTCTCTGTAAATAGTACTTGGTTTCCATAACGATGGAGTTGCCAGCAGATGACGCTACCTGTTATGCTTGGCACACATCTTGCGATTTCCCGCTCGATCCGCTGGTTCAATCCCGGTCGATTGGTTATTTCCGACATGTTCAATCGGGTTTTCGATGGATACAGCCATCGATTTTGCATACTTAACTTGAGTAAATCGATGGCTGTATCAATAGAGACCCGATCGAACATGTCGGAATTAATCGATCGACTGGGATCGAGTTGGGGATCGAGTGGGAAATCACAACGTGTGTACCCAGCTTTACTGTTGTCGGAAATAAGCAGGACTAGCGACCAGTGCCAAGGCCCTGAAGCCAAAGCCTTCAATGTTCGGTGTGCATTGGTTAACATCATCACCCACCAGATCTCGCCACCTAACTCTAACTGATGAATCATCAGTTAGAGTTAGGTGGCGAGATCTGGTGGGTTAGTGTAAAAAGATAATGTTGGGGCATTTTAACTTAAGTTGGTAGGCTTGAAGGGACCCTGAGCCGTGCAATAAAAAAGGAAATCTGGACTTGCCTGGGGCTCGCCCCAGCCCCTGTAGCCTGCGAGGTCCCCAGCATCTTCTTGGTCACCCATTGTGTCATTACGGCGGTCACTGTAGACGTCCTGCTCACTCACGGTTCTCTAAAGACTGAACCACACAGGCGCAGGATGCTTACAGCGATCTGCATGATGACGCGGTGTGCACAAGGAACTTCAGCCGAAGTCGCCGGTTTCCCGGAGCCACCAGCGGGACTGCAGAAGTGACCAAGAAGATGCCGGGGACCTCGCGAGCTACAGGAGGGCTTGAGGAAGCCCCAGGTAGGTCCAGATTGTCTATTTATTGCACTGCTCAGGATCCCTTTAAAAGGCTAGGGTTATCTGAAGGAATTAATTACAAGGGCTGAGATGTGGATTCGACTTCAGGAAGAAATTTGCAGATGCAAGCAATAGGAAGAAGGTTAGGGATTAGACATCAGAAAGGAGATTTAGTATTGAAGGGACTGACTAGAGTTGATTTTGGGAATGCACCAAAAACAACATCAGAAACCGAACAATCCCACCTAATCTAAATCAATGTCTAAACAGTACAGTCCACCCCCAGCAAACACTGGTTTATATAGTACTTTAAGATGTGGAGGTTTTAGAGAAGAAAAAATATAAAGATAACTTTTAATTGGCACTGTAAAAATAAGCTTTCTGTAAATAACAGTATAAAAATGATGCACAAATTCCCTTCCTACAATGATGGGGGGAAGGGGGGGGGCAAGGTTTAAGGATGTCAAGTGCATAATTCATTACACATCTCTCAACATTTTTGCAGTATGTCACTAACTTATTTTTAAACTAATCGTTATTTTTATTATATTTTTTTAACAGTAAACATGACCACCACAACAACACGCACTACTGAGACAACAACTGCAGGATCAACAATCAACTCTGCTTATACTTCTTTAGGACGTACCTCACCTGTGGGCACATTGTTTACTGGCCTCACTAGCCCATTATCAGTAGTCAACTCACCGTCCTTGGCAAGCACTATTACTCCTTTAGGAAGCTCTCCTTCAGTAGACACATCGCCTACTGCCCTCTCCAGCCCTACTCCAGCCAACACATCATCTTTGACCTTGAGCACTTCCACAACTTCTACAGCTTTCTCCACCAACACTTCAGCACCTCCAGGAAACCCAACAGACACATCGCCTACTGTCCTCTCCAGCCCTACTCCAGCCAACACATCATATTTGGCCTTAACGAACGCTTCCACAGCTTCTACAGATTTCTCCACCAACACTTCTGCACCTCCAGGAAACCCAACAGACACATCGCCTACTGCCCTCTCCAGCCCTACTCCAGCCAACACATCATCTTTGGCCTTAACAAACGCTTCCACAGCTTCTACAGATTTCTCCACCAACACTTCTGCACCTCCAGGAAACCCAACAGACACATCGCCTACTGTCCTCTCCAGCCCTACTCCAGCCAACACATCATATTTGGCCTTAACAAACGCTTCCACAGCTTCTACAGATTTCTCCACCAACACTTCTGCACCTCCAGGAAACCCAACAGACACATCGCCTACTGCCCTCTCCAGCCCTACTCCAGCCGACACATCATCTTTGGGCTTAGCGAACGCTTCCACAGCTTCTACAGATTTCTCCACCAACACTTCTGCACCTCCAGGAAACACAACAGACACATCGCCTACTTCCCTCTCCAGCCCTTCTCCAGCACCGCCTTTTCCTACTTACTCAAGCTCGATCAGCACAGCAAGAAACACAGAAATGTCCTCAGCTGCCACAACTTTTGGCTTCCTTAGTTTTGAAAACGGTATGTAAGCATGCTTTTAATACGCAAAATACCTAATGCAATATTGAAAATGCTAAGATTTCCCTTTACCTAACAAGCTTGGACTCTCAGATCAGAAACAGATAACCTAAACAGGCCACTGTCAGTGTATCCACGCACCATAACTGTCGCTCATCAGGATTTAACCTGATGCTACAGGTGACTCTGAAGTGTGCTTTACTGACAATTTTTTGTTAAGTCAGCTCTGTAGGAAACACCCAGCTGAACAGAATAGGCTTCATTGGAACCCTCTTGGGCAGAGGCGTAACAATAGTGGCTTCAGCCCCTGCACCCGCAGTGGGGTCCTGGACCTCTCTAGGGCCCGCTCAGGGCCGTTTATGGGGGCCAGAGGGGTCACAGCATGAGGAAAGAGCATGGGCACACATCAGCGGGTTGGGGGACTGTCCCCCCCTCCTCAGCTCGTACTCTCCCCTCAGAGCTCCCCTCCAGCATCTATCAGCGGCAGCAGGCGGCGGGCAGAATTACATACCTTCATCCACCGCCAGGAGGTTCCGATCAGTGGTGCTCGGATACTCCCCAATCACGGATCCGCATGCGGCCGTGATTATTGGAGCCGCATCCGTATCAACCCGTGATCGCATCCCGTATTTTTTTCCGCAACCAGCTCGACCCGTCTTTACCCGTCTTTAGTATTATAGAAATCCGCAATGTCGTGTCGTGAGCAGTCGTAACCCATAATGTTTCATGCGTATCGCCATGCCGCCATGCGTAGAAATGTACGTGTCGAATAGCTGAGATTGCGCATGCTCAAGCGTATCAGTAGGCAATGCGGACATAAAAATCCGCATGTAGCCTCCCCTCCTGTGATTGGTTGCTCTAGCCTGCGTCAGGGGCCTCTGATTGGCCCAGTGACATGTATTGGGAAAAATCCGCATCACGGCCGCATCAAGGCCGTGATTACGTGTCGTAACCCGTCTTTTTGTACGCATGCCGTGATCCCGATTTGACGCGATGTCGTGATCCATGAGGATCATGGCAACCGGATCACGGCCTTCGTGATGCGGAAAAATGGCCGTGAATCACGCGTACTCGTGATCACGACCATTCGTGAGAGCACCACTGGTTCCGATCTCTAAGTGTCTGACGCTACTTCCTGTTTAGCGTGAGGTACTTAGAGATCGGACCTCCGTGGTGGATGGATGTATGTGTTCTTGCCCGCTGTCACCTGCTGCCGCTTATAGATGCTGGAGGGGAGCTCTGAGGGGAGAGCACAAGGTGAGGGAGAGGGGTGACTGTCCCTCCTCCCTGCTGATGTGTGCCCATGCTATCTCCTCATGCTGGGACCCCTCCATCCCCCCAAAATGGCTCGGTGATTTCTAGTTACAACCTTGCTCTAGGATCAGGTTATAGTTTGCATCATTGTTGGAATACAGTGTATACAACTTTATTAAATCATGTAAACATTCAACATACAAGGAGTTTAGAAAAAACTGGCAGCGCACAACTTTACTATGGATACCCCCCACTGGTTATCCAGGAAATTATAGTTTGGGTTTGTCCTATCACATCACTTAAAAAAATGCATCCAACACTTACAATGACTACCACTAAATGACTTTGCCTGCCAGTGAAACTTTGATGGGGCTTCCCCAATGCTCACACCCCTTCCCTTGTCTTGGTGCTCTTCATGGCCTGGAGGCCCATCTCACGAGGGTCATGAAACAAGTGTGGTCATCGTGATCTTCACTCCCATAACAAGTGTAGCCTCAAAAACACCTGATCTGAAGTATAGTCCCCTGTATCGGAGGAAGGGAAGGTTAGTAGCTGGGGACCCTCTCAGCTCTTTGATCACATGGGCTGCTTCCCTCTAGTTTTGTCCCTGCCCCCAATGAGGGCACCAGCCCAAAGGGCTTCCATGATTCTAACCTGTGTTACAAATTATTGTTTTCCAAAAACTCACTTAAACTTATGTAACAGGAAATTGAATATTTGTTTATTTTTTTGTCTCCTCAATTATCACTTTTTTCAATTCTATGTTACATAAAAGCACAAACAATCATATACTAATTTATAATTCACAACAAAATGGGGGGGGGTTAAGGTTAGGTGCCCACCAGCAGGGTTGAGAATAGGCACCACCCGGGGATTTAAAGAGGC
Source organism: Hyperolius riggenbachi (assembly GCF_040937935.1). Taxonomy (NCBI): domain Eukaryota; kingdom Metazoa; phylum Chordata; class Amphibia; order Anura; family Hyperoliidae; genus Hyperolius; species Hyperolius riggenbachi. Next base: position 377,690,473 of record NC_090651.1, read on the forward strand.
CCAGAGATGACAAAAGGGGCAGTTTTTTTTACTTACCCGGGGGTTCCTCCAGCCCCATAAGCATGGATCCGTCCCTCAGCGGGGGGTCTTCTGCGTATGCGTGGACCTTCTAAGCAAGCGCAGTAGACCCCGACTGACATCACTCAGTCAGACTGAGTCTGACTGAGCTGCGTACCGGGGTTTGATTGCGGCTGAATGGAGGATTCCGGGTGGAGGCAAGCAGGAGGACGGCGAGGGACGCATCCATACTTATGGGGCTGGAGGAAGCCCTGGGTAAGTAAAAAACAGCCACTTTCTTCATCTCAGAGTCTCTTTAAGGTTAGGTGTCCTGCAGGGGGGTTTAAGGTAAGTTGCCTAAGTGGGAGTTAAACGCTTCCAGACCCTGCTAATTGAAATCTACACCCTGTTTGGAAACTGTTATCCCTGCCAGGGCGTAGATTTAAATGACCAGGCTGTTTACACAGCTCTCCCATCACTGCAGCCCACTCACTCTGCTGTGATTGGCTCACATTGATCACAGAGTCAGTAACTAATGAAATTGGCTTCTGACCGACACACGGAGCACTGCTGTCATACCGACAGCAGAGTGACTGGCCTGTAGCACGTCGGGATGCTTTGGGCTACCCCCCACCTTCAGGGTTCACACACCAATAAACTCTTTTTCATCTCCCAGAAAGTTAAACCCTCAAAGGAAAGGCCTCATATAGCGTAAAAGCGTAATACGTTTATTAAAATATAAAAAAAAATTGCACTAACAAATTATTTTCTTCATAAATAGCACAACGTTTGGCCGCGGGCTCTCCCCTGTTTAGCTGGGTGCCAGCTGGCTCTCATATTCCTTCCCTCTAGTGATTCAGACTGCACAATCTAATATCGCTATGGTCCAGACTTTGTTCAATATCCCCCACGCTCGCTCACGCTCTCAGTTCTGCATCCAGGCTTCGCCCAACATGTTTCGTCACGTATGACTCATCAGGTTGGTGAGCCCTGTTTTCTGACCAAAAAGTCTCTGGTCCTTAAAGGGACACTTAAGTCAAAAAGAAAAAATGAGTTTTACTCAAATGGGGCTTCCAATAGCCCCCTGCAGCTGTCCGGTGCCCTCGCCGTCTCCCTCCGATCCTCCTGGCCCCGCCGGCAGCCACTTCCTGTTTCGGTGACAGGAGCTGACAGGCTGGGGACGCGAGTGATTCTTCGCGTTCCTGGCCACAATAGCGCCATCTATGCTGCTATAGCATATATCATATAGCATATAGCAGCATAGAGGCTGCTAATGTGTCTGGGAACGCGAAGAATCACTCGCGTCCCCAGCCTGTCAGCTCCTGTCACCGAAACAGGAAGTGGCTGCCGGCGGGGCCATGAGGATCGGAGACGGCGAGGGCACCGGACAGCTGCAGGGGGCTATTGGAAGCCCTAGGTCAGTAAAACTCATTTTTTTTTTGTTTGACTTAAGTGTCCCTTTAAGGGACCAGAGACTGCTGGTCCGGAAGCGGTTAAGGTTAGGCACCACCAAGGGGGTTGAGGGTAGGCACCACCAAGGGGGTTGAGGTTAGGCATCATCAGAGGAGGGTTCTGTGTGAGAGTAGGGAGAGTAAGGACAGGTTAAAAATTACTGATATTTACTATATGAATGAAGTAGTAGACTATTAGTAAAGCAACCAATATTTTATCAGTTTTCCTGGTGCCCATTTTACTAGTCGTAAAAATAGAGAGCTATATTTTACAGCATTTCCTGGCGCCCATTTTACTAAATGATAAATTGAATAAAGGCTATATTTGGAACAGGCACTATTTTTATATGCATAGGTTTAAACTTGGGCTATAAGCATGTACATTGCTCTCCAGCCTGGCAGAACCATCAAATCTTCTCCAAGACAACACAATTGATATGTCTTGGTTTGTAGGCATGCATGAAAAAATGGTGGCAAGAAAAAAGGGCTCAGGTGGATAATGATTTGGCGCCGGTGGATAACGAAATCTCAATAACGATAAAGATTGTTTACGAAATTGGTTAACGATATATACCGTATTAAAACAGACGCAAGATAATAACGAAAAGATGTTAACGTCAACCCTACTCTCACACTGAACCCTCCCCTGGTAGTGCCTGACCCTAACCACCCTCCAGGGGTGCCTAACCCTAACCGCCCCCCCCGGTCGTGCCTAACCCTAACCCCCCCCCCCAGTGTTGCCTAACGTCCCTCCCCAGATGGTGCCTAACCCTAACCACCAGCCCCCGGTGTTGCCTAACCCTAAATGCCCCCAGGTAGTGCCTAATCTTAACTACCCCCTCTGGTGGTGCCTAAACCTAACAATTCCCACTGCAGAAACACCTTTAGGCCCAGTGCACACCAAAAACCGCTAGCGGATCCGCAAACGCTATCGGTTTTTGAAGCTGTTTTTCAGAGCGGTTCTAGGCATGTTTAGAGAGATTTTCTAAACAGGCCTAGCGTTTTTTGAAGCATTTTTGTGTAGCAGATTTTATATTTTGTTACAGTAAAGCTGTTACTGAACAGCTTCTGTAACAAAAACACTTGGAAAATCGTACTGATCTAGTAGCGTTTTTCAGAGCGATTTTCCACTTTCCTATACTTTACATTGAGGCAGAAACGCCTCAGAAATCTCAAAAATTCTGCAGCCCCCGAGTTTGCATTTGGGGGAAAATCGGGCCGCTCTGGTGTGCACCTAGAGTTGAGCTGAAATTTTCGTAATTTCGCATTACTATAATTACGCATGCGAAATTTGCGATTACGATGTGAAATTAGCGTAGCGAAATTGCCATTAAAATCGTAATTGAAAATACCGTCAGCGTAATTTTCAACGCGAAATTTCGCGTTTCGTTCATGCCGTAATTTCGCATTAAACGCTACCGTAATTTCGCGTTAAACCGTAACGCTCCGTATAATATAAAAAAGCCGCCGACTTTAAGGGTTAATAGCAAAGCCCCCTTAAATGCTAAGAGCCTCAAATTTGGAGAATATATTAAGGAGATCAGGAGGAATAAGAGGAAAAATTTTTTTTTCAAAAAGACCTTATAGTTTTTGAGAAAATCGATGTTAAAGTTTCAAAGGAAAAATGTAAACATTTAAAAACCCGCCGACTTTAACGGTTAATAGCAAAGCCTGCTTAAAGTTTAGGAACACCAAATTCCCAGGGTATATTAAGGGGATCAGTGGGAATAAGAGGAAAAATTTTTTTTTCAAAAAGACCTTATAGTTTTTGAGAAAATCGATTTTTAAGTTTCAAGGGCGAAAATGTCTTTTAAATGCGGAAAATGTCAGTTTTTTTTGCACAGGTAACAATAGTGTATTATTTTCATAGATTCCCCCAAGTGGGAAGAGTTTTACTTACTTCGTTCTGAGTGTGGGAAATATAAAAAAAAAACGACGTGGGGTCCCCCCTCCCAGACCTCTTTAACCCCTTGTCCCCCATGCAGGCTGGGATAGCCAGAATGCGGAGCACCGGCCGCGTGGGGCTCCGCACCCTGACTATACCAGCCCGCATGGTCCATGGATTGGGGGGTCTCGGAAGGGGAGGGGCAGCCAAGCTTTCCCCTCCCCCTCCGAGCCCTTGTCCAATCCAAGGACAAGGGGCTCTTCTCCACCTCCGATGGGCGGTGGAGGTGGAGGCCGCGATTTCCTGGGTGGGGGGTTCATGGTGGAATCTGGGAGTCCCCTTTAAAAAGGGGTCCCCCAGATGCCCACCCCCCTCCCAGGAGAAATGAGTATAGAGGTACTTGTAGTACCCCTTACCCATTTCCTTTAAGAGTTAAAAGTAAATAAACACACAAACACATAGAAAAAGTATTTTAATTGAACAAAAAACATAACCACGAAAAAAGTCCTTTAATATTCTTAATTAACCATTAATACTTACCTGTCCCTTTAAATAAATGATCCCACGCAATATCCTCGGAAATGTTCTATCAGTTACAATGTAACAAAGTTATTATGTAACAACTTTGTTACATTGTAACTACGCCGCACCCGACGCCACTCGCCGCTCAGCCGCCGCATACGCGTCCGTGCAGGACGCTAAGTCCCCGCAGCTCCCGCTGTCCACCCCGCCCACATCTGTCACCCACATGTCACCCACATGTGGGTGACATGTGGGTGACATGTGGGAGAGGCGGGGAGGGCAGCGGAGCCGGCGGGGACTTAGCGTCCTGCACGGACCCGACAGAGCTCTGAGCTATATAGCTCAGAGCTCTGAGAAGCATCTTTGTATTTGGGCTCCAAGGAGCCCCATTGGTCCTTAGCAGACCAATGGGGTTCCTTCAATTCAGAAGGAACCCCATTGGTCTGCTAAGGACCAATGGGGCTCCTTGGAGCCCAAATACAAAGATGCTTTTGAGAGCTCTGAGCTATAGCTCAGAGCTCGGGTCCTGCAGCGCAGACGCGGTGGCGGCGGCGGCGGTGAGTGACGTCGGGTGCGGCGTAGTTACAATGTAACAAAGTTGTTATATTGTAATAACTTTGTTACATTGTAACTGATAGAACATTTCCGAGGATATTGCGTGGGATCATTTATTTAAAGGGACAGGTAAGTATTAATGGTTAATTAAGAATATTAAAGGACTTTTTTCGTGGTTATGTTTTTTGTTCAATTAAAATACTTTTTCTATGTGTTTGTGTGTTTATTTACTTTTAACTCTTAAAGGAAATGGGTAAGGGGTACTACAAGTACCTCTATACTCATTTCTCCTGGGAGGGGGGTGGGCATCTGGGGGACCCCTTTTTAAAGGGGACTCCCAGATTCCACCATGAACCCCCCACCCAGGAAATCGCGGCCTCCACCTCCACCGCCCATCGGAGGTGGAGAAGAGCCCCTTGTCCTTGGATTGGACAAGGGCTCGGAGGGGGAGGGGAAAGCTTGGCTGCCCCTCCCCTTCCGAGACCCCCCAATCCATGGACCATGCGGGCTGGTATAGTCAGGGTGCGGAGCCCCACGCGGCCGGTGCTCCGCATTCTGGCTATCCCAGCCTGCATGGGGGACAAGGGGTTAAAGAGGTCTGGGAGGGGGGACCCCACGTCGTTTTTTTTTTATATTTCCCACACTCAGAACGAAGTAAGTAAAACTCTTCCCACTTTGGGGAATCTATGAAAATAATACACTATTGTTACCTGTGCAAAAAAAACTGACATTTTCCGCATTTAAAAGACATTTTCGCCCTTGAAACTTAAAAATCGATTTTCTCAAAAACTATAAGGTCTTTTTGAAAAAAAAATTTTTCCTCTTATTCCCACTGATCCCCTTAATATACCCTGGGAATTTGGTGTTCCTAAACTTTAAGCAGGCTTTGCTATTAACCGTTAAAGTCGGCGGGTTTTTAAATGTTTACATTTTTCCTTTGAAACTTTAACATCGATTTTCTCAAAAACTATAAGGTCTTTTTGAAAAAAAAAATTTTTCCTCTTATTCCTCCTGATCTCCTTAATATATTCTCCAAATTTGAGGCTCTTAGCATTTAAGGGGGCTTTGCTATTAACCCTTAAAGTCGGCGGCTTTTTTATATTATACGGAGCGTTACGGTTTAACGCGAAATTACGGTAGCGTTTAATGCGAAATTACGACATGATACAACTGTAATGCGAAAATTACGCGAAAATTACGCTTACGCGAAATTTCGCGAAATCCTTCTTTATTACGATTATGTACTTACGGCCATAATCGTAATTACACTAATTACGCGAAATTTCGCAAAATCGTAATTAGGTCATTACGCTCATCTCTATGTGCACCATCCCATTCACTTTCATTAGCCAAGTGGTTTTCCTTCCGAAAGCATTTTAAAAAAACACTCAGAACCGCTCTTGGTGTGCACCAGCCCTTACACACATAGAAACGATAATATCTTTGATAATGTAAAATCTGTACATACAAACAAGATAATATGATGAAAACTGTAACGTTGCAAGCTTCTAAAACGATAACATATTTCAAAAACTTTAATGGTCTGATGTTGTCTACGATATTTATCGGGTGCCCTTTTTTCTGCTTTAGGCGCCGTATTAACGATAAATGCTTTAGAGTCTATGGCGGCACCCTTTCGTCTACTAGCCACCGACGCCCTTTTTTCCGGCTTCCATTTGTAGAATCTTGCATGGGAGACATGGGACCCCACCAAGTGCTTCAGGCATGCAGGGGTGCTATAAATGTGCTATAAATGTGCTATAAATGTACTTTTGCATTCATCCCTAACACAACTGCCTTTTCTACCCTAGATTTGTTATACATTTATGGTCCCAAATATGATGCTGTCACTCCAAAAGCAGATGATGGAGGAAGTGGAAAAATTATGCTCTCAATAAATGTCCCCCTTTTTGGCGTGGTCCATGATTTCCTATACGTGAGTATAAAGCTACAATCTCTGGACAAAAACTAAACTTAAAGCGGACCCAAACCAAACATTTTTTTTTATTAAAAATATTTAGTTGCAGCACTCTGACACATACAAAGATACCCCTTCTCTTTTTATATCTAGGGTTATACTGGGGGCAGCCATTAGCAATTCCTCCATTGCTGGACACCACCTACTCCACCAGTTTGCCGGAAAAATCCCGGCAATTTGAAAAGAAGGGAGGGGTTCCTCCAATAAATGTAAAATCTATATATATAATAGAGTAAGTGCCTCAACCTTCAAACAAGAAGAAGAAGTAGCGCCCTGCCCCCAGGGCCGGTCCAAGCAAGAAGAAGGGGCTGGTCCAAGCAAGAAGAAGAAGTAGGGTCATATCAAACCAAGGGCAAAGAGGGATAATTTGCATATTCAGTAGCAGTGCATTGTGGGTAACCACAAATGTTCACTTATAGCTGAATTATTGCAGATTTGCTTCTGTTTTAAGAAGGAAAATTACACCAAGCTTTGCTTTTTTTTAGTAGGAGGGATTTTTGGTCTATTTTATCCCCCTATACATTCTTAGTAGTTTTGGTCACCCTGAGCTGCTTGGTTACTCTGTTGTACTGGTCCAAGCCCTATCTCATACAGCCATATCAATCCCTGCTATGTACTGATGAGAACCAAAGGTCTGAAATAGGCTGTCACATGTGGGTTTGATATGTCTGTGTAAGACTTAAAGCTATAGGCTTGCTTAGCTTACTAAGGGTGAAAAAGAATAATTTGCATATTTAGTAATGGTGCATTGTGGGTAATCACAAATGTTCACTTACAGCTGAATTATTGCAGTTTCTTCTGTTTTAAAGGACTTCCGAGGCCAAAATCTGCCCCCAAAACGTAAAAAAAGTTAACTACCTGCATGACTTTGTAAGGCATGGAGGACGCCGTCCGCACCCTCCGTGCCGTTCTGCCTGGTCCCCTCTGCTCAATAGCCCCCCGAAAGACTGTGACCCCACGGTCCGGGTCGGTATCTGCAGCCTGCATAAAGATGGCCGCCGGAGCTGGCCACGGCTGCGCAGCTCTAGGGCCACCCTCCGATCCACGCTGCCTGTTACGTGGATCGGGGGTTGGCCCTAGAGCTGCGCAGCTGCAGTAGCGGCTATGCGAACTGCGCAGCCGTGGCCAGCTCCGGCGGCCATCTTTATGCAGGCTGCAGATACCGACCCGGACCGTGGGGTCGCAGCCTTTCAGGGGGCTATTGAGCAGAGGGGACCAGGCGGAACGGCACGGAGGGCACGGACGGCGTCCTCCTTGCCTTACAAAGTCATCCAGGTAGTTAACTTTTTTTAATATTTGGGGGCAGATTTTGGCCTCGGAAGTCCTTCAAGAAGGCAAATTACACAAGCTTTGATTTTTTTTATCCACCTATACATTCCGAGTGGTTTGGGTCACCCTGAGCTGCTTGGTTACTCTGTTGTACTGGTCCAAGCCCTATCTCATACAGCTGTATCAATTCCTGCCATGTACTGATGAGGAACAAAAGTTTGAAACAGGCTATCACATGTGGGTTTGCTATGGCTGTGTAAAATGTAAAGTTATAGGCTTGCTATACACCAGTGGTTCTGGATGCTTGCTTGGCTTACTAAGGGGAAAAAGGAATTATTTGCATATTTAGTAGCAGTGCATTGTGGGTAACCACAAATGTTCACTTATAGCTGAATAATTGCATATTTCTTTCTGTTTTAGGAAGGCAAATTACACCAAGCATTGCTTTTTTTAGTAGGCGGCCTTTTTGGTTCCTTTTACCCCCCTATACATTACGAGTGGTTTGGGTCACCCTGAGCTGCTTGGTTACTCTGTTGTACTGGTCCAACCCCTATCTCATACAGCTGTATCAATCCCTGCCATGTACTGATGAGGACCAAAAGTCTGAAACAGGCTGTCACATGTGGGATTGATATGACTGTGTACAATTTAAAGCTATATGCTTGCTATACACCAGCAGCTCTGGATGCTTGCTTAGCTTACCAAGGGGGAAAAGGGGTAATTTTCATATTTAATAGCAGTGCATTGTGGGTAACCACAAATGTTCACTTATAGATGAATGATTGCAGATTTGTTGTAAAAAGTCAAATTACACCAATACAGTGTGCGGCATTGCAGGAAGTGTTGACAGTGGAACGCGGAAGAGGTGAGTCATCCCCGCCCGCTGCCTGTTACTAATAGTGGCGGTTTCTACTGTGCTTAAGCAGGAGGGGGAGTGCACATAGGGGACCCAGTTGAGGGGGGTCCAACCCCCCTCCCCACCGCTGTGCCCAATACCCCCTTCTTACCCTCTGCCCTCTTATGCGGCGTATGCTACGCCGCGGGTCAGCTAGTATTTTATATTTGTCATCATGCAGCTGAAAAAGGCTGCTATTTATTATTATAATTTAGAAAATAGGTTTTATTTCTGAATTTTTTTTTAATTTGGGTCCACTTTAATCTGAAGGACAGTGGCCTAACTACAAATCATGGGACTCCTCAACTCCTCAACAAAACTTTGATGGGACCCCCAATGTTCATACCCTTTCCCTTGGCTACCCCAGGTGACCCTCACAGCCCATGTTGCAAATAACAAAACAACTGTGGACATTGCAATCTTCACACCCAGGGTAGTTTCTAGGCTAGATTGCACCCAGGGCAAGGGCTTAAAAATGCCCCCCCCCCTCTCGCGGAGCCAGGTATAGGTGTCCCCAGTATAGATTAGCTACTTAGGTGCCTCCAGTATAGGGTAGCCCGTATAATTGCCGCCAGTATAGGTTAGATAGGTAGGTGCCCCCAGTATAGGTTAGCTAGGTAGGTGCCTCCAGTATAGGGTAGTCCGTACAGTTGCCACCAGTATAGGTTAGATAGGTAGTTGCTCCCAGTATAGATTAGCTAGGTACAGTAGATACCTCCAGTATAAGGTAGTCTGTATAGTTGCCACCAGTATAGGTTAGATAGGTAGGAGCCCACAGTATAGGTTAGCTAGGTAGGTGCCTCCAGTATAGGGTAGATAGGTAGGTGCCACCAGTATAGGTTAGCTAGGTAGGAGCCCACAGTATAGGTTAGCTAGGTAGGTGCCTCCATTATAGGTTAGATGGGTAGGTGCCACCAGTATAGGTTAGATAGGTAGGTGCCCCGAGTATAGGTTAAATAGTTAGGTGCCCCGAGTATAGATTAGGTAGGTAGGTGCCCCGAGTATAGATTAGATAGGTAGGTGTTCTGAATAAAGATTAGATAGGTAGGTGCCCCAAGTATAGATTAGATAGGTAGGTGCCCCAAGTATAGATTAGATAAGTAGGTGCCCCGAGTATAGGTTAGATAGGTAGGTGTCCTCAGTATAGGTTAGATAGGTAGGTGCCCCGAGTATAGGTTAGATAGTTAGGTGCCCCGAGTATAGATTAGGTAGGTAGGTGCCCCGAGTATAGATTAGATAGGTAGGTGCCCTAAGTATAGATTAGATAAGTAGGTGCCCCGAGTATAGGTTAGATAGGTAGGTGTTCTCAGTATAGGTTAGATAGATAGGTGCCCCGAGTATAGGTCAGATAGGTAGGTGCCACGAGTAAGCACAGCAGCGGGGGTGAGCGGGCATAGCTGTTACAACTCACCTTCCACCGCCGACCCCCCGCAGCCTCTTTCTTCTTCCTGTCCAGGTGCCGCTCGCATTGGTAACAGCGCCCCCTGTGATGACATGCGATCACGTCATCACAGGGAGGCGCTGTTACCAATGCGTTGGACGCCAGGCTGGGAGAGGAAGGAGATAGAGGCTGCGGGGGATTATGGCAGGTGAGTTGTAATAGCTATGCCCGCCACTGCTCGCCCCTCCCTGCCGCTCATTCCGGTGCCCCGGGCGACTGCACTATTTGCACGCACATAGAAACGGGGCTGTTCACACCTTTAAGAAGTGTAGTCGCAATAACTTATGATCTGACCCTGAAGGATGGACCCTTTTATCGGAGGGAGTGAAGTAGTAGTCGCCCCCTTACAGCTCTGAGCCATAGTTACACCCCTGCTGAAGGAGGAAAAGTGCGTATCTCTTACGAGAGGTTCTTGTTAGACTTCGGTTTTCTTCTTAAACCCACAGGTTTATTAAAAACCCATTAAAAGCAGTGGACAGTAAGACAGCTGTTTGAATCTGGATGAAGGTGACTGTGAAATACTTCATAATTGTTAAAGCGTAACTGTCAGGCATACAATCAAAAATTCTAAGGATGCTAACCAGGCAATTCAAAAATTTTAAATCACTCTTATGGTGGCCATACATGGTACAATTTTTTCATACAATCTTACCATTTCTATGTAATATAAGGGAACTGCATAAATTATCCTTTCAGTATATTCACTTAATTTACCCTTATACTACATAGGAATGGTGAGATTGTATGAACAAATTGTACCCCCCCTCCCCTCCACACACACACCTCTGTTTCTCTCTGATTGGCCAATATTTCTCATGCTGAGACAATACACTTTCGATTGCAGAGCTGGGTGGGAGTGTCTGAAGACTAGCAGGGGGGGCAGGCAATGATACACGGACAGAGTAAGGGAGGAAATTATGTTAGGATTTGCTGCAAGATAGACAGAATAAAAATGGATTCTCTTTTTTTTTTTTTTTATTATAGAAAAATCACTAAAATCAAAACGTGGACAGTGCAATACATGTTGTGTAAGTAGAGCAAGTATTTATCTACTTATGTATGTGGGTTTTTTTCTGCGATAGTATGGCTCACAGCTCCTCCTTAAGGGTCTTTTGGGTAGAACTGAACCCAATACTGCTTGTAAAAAATTAATGTTTTAGATTTTCCCATCTTCACCTTGTGAATTTTCTACCCTTTTAGATATTTTAGTTAATTGCAAAGCAATTTAATTAGGATGGAATCCCATAGCAACCAGTAAATAAATAATTGTCACAAGGATGTTATTTTGCTTACCATGGGCAAACATCTCTGGCAGGTCAAGATAAAATTCTTCTAAACCACACCCATATTACCAGGGCTGTTTCTTGGGCAGTGCGGGCAGGGCAACCACCCTGGGCACAGACCGGCAAGTAGAAGAAGGGGGGCGCAGGCAGAAGGACATAACTGCTAAGAAGCTGGTGACATGCGGTGCAGACAAATGGAAGAAGAAAGAAGATTACCAGAGCGATCACCTTCCTTGACTCCACCTGGACTACGTGCGTCAGATGTCAAGTCATCATCACCACCACGTGATGACACCTGATGTCCTGTAGCGGTACTGCAGGCTGTCAGTGGGCGGTGCCCATGGAGGGGTCGGCTTTCCAGGCTCTCTTCGCCTACGTGTTCTCCTGGTCCCTGCTTCCTCCTGGAGGAGCGGCTGGTCACTAGTAAGTAGGCAGATCTACTTGTGACCTGTGGCTGTGTGACTGTCCCTAAAGAGTAAGGGTTTGCAAGTCCACGGGAGTGAGGGGGGGGAGGAGGTGGCACAATTTTTACACCCTCGCCCTGGGTGCAATTTAGCCTAGAAACTGCCCTGCCAATCACTCCAATTTCAAATCACAATCTTAATTATCCTCACTACTAGTGCTGAGCTGGCATCATTCACAGAATTGTTTCTGTCATAGGGGAAATTGGTGCAAATACACATCGAATTTAGCATGAGATTTTTCTGTAAAATGGTTATTGTTGCTTCACCCCACATTTTCTAAAATATATGGCTTCTCATGCTCCACTGACTTCACTGCAGCTCTTGAAAATGTCTGTTTTGTGAGAATTCTCATCTTTGTGGAAGTGTGCTACGTCTTGCCAAAAATCCTGGTAAAACCAAAATGGTCATACTATTAAATTAGCACAAGTCCTAACTTCAATTCTCCAATCTCAGTCCACATTCTCCTTCCTGATCAAAGCAGCTTGCTTGCGTTTTTTACATGGGTGCTGTCAGGGCAGTTTCTAGGCTAAAATGCACACAGTGCGAGAGTGTAAAAATTGCGCCCCCCCCCGTGTCGGAGCCAGGTATAGGTGCCTGCAGTATAGGTTAGCTAGGTCTAGTTGCACTCAGTATAGGTAGTGGGCTATAGGTCCCCCCAATATAGGTAGCCAGGCATAGGTGCCCCAGTATAATTGCCCCCAGTATAGATTAGCCAGGTAGGTGCCTCCAGTATAGGTATCCAGTATAGTTCAGGGGCGGACTGGCCAGGGGGGCAGGGGGGCAATCTCCCCCCAGGCCACCTTTCATTCAGTGATTTAGGGTAGGTTTGGTGTCTGGTGTATTGGGGTTTGTTGTAAGGCAATGCTAGCTGATAAAAGTGCAATCAGAGGACAGGCAAGCTGGTAAATATACACAGCATGATGCAGAGCTTGATACAATAATAGGATAAATTTGCTCAAAAAAGTATGTGTGATGTGTAGGTCCCAGCACTGGTAACCAATAACTCCAAAAAATAAACCAAAAGCACAAACCAGTATATGCTGCTCAAAAAATACTACACTTTATTGAAAATATGAATATGTAATAAATAATTCAATTAATGCATATACATACGTACGTAGCACGTCCTGAAGAAGCTCCGGTGGGCGGGGCGAAACGCGTAGACGTCATGCTACGCTTGTCTTTATGCTGGGAGTCGCTGTTTGATCCTTAGGAGCCGCCGCCATTGCTACACATATGAGTCCGTGCTGAGTTACTGCCACAGTCGCACTATCCGCCACTTGGGACTGCCTGCGAACTTGCTACAAAGTCCAGACATCAGATAAGATAAGTGCTGCCTATGTTTTTCTCTGAGCCTAAAAGCTAAAACCGAGCATAATCCAACTTGCATAGACTGTCTGCTGGCCGCAACAGGCGGCATACATCCGCCACTTGGGACTGTCTGTGAACTTGTTACACAGTCCGGATGACAGATGAGATTAGTGCTGCTTGTGCTTTTTTTCAGTCCTAAAGCCTAATTGAGCGCAATCTAACATGCATTGATTGTCTGCTAGCTGCAACAGACGGCATCCATCCTAAATGGGATTTGCGAGCTACGCAGGCCAGATGGACGTGCGCTTTTACAACAGCATTTGATGCGCTTTGTGGACACTGTACACTTGTAGTGGCTCTATGGCACTATCTGCAGGCTAGGATGTCTCCATCTATGCAGATCTATGTACGTCTGATGGACATTCACCACACTAAAAGTACCAGTTTACCACTTTGACTTTCTGTGTCACCAAGTGAGGCCGCAACAAAGCATATCTACTCAGATGAACTTTGCTTCATATGCACTTATGGTTGGCGGCCGCTTCAATCTCTGGACATATCCTATGAATTGGAGTTATATATATTTCATCTTTACAGCGACTAGGTGGCAATACTGTGTATTTTTCAATATCAGCGTGCAGCTGTGATCAGGCTGTGAACATTATGGTCAATCTAAGCATAGATCATTTGTGCAATGACTAAACATGTAGAAAATAGTCTGACGTAATACTATATATTTTTTGTCAGCTCCATGTGTCTTTTATGGCATAGGACTCAATGACTTAATCCAATTTTTCTACAGCGGCTTCCAGCAACATCAAATGTATTGCTTGCTGGCATATGTGTATTCTATGAATAGATGTTATATTAGATCACATTGATTGCACCGATTATCCTCTGTGAGGGGTGCCCTTTAAAATTATATACAATGGCTACCTATTAGGTCCCTCACAGTATCTAGGATATGGTGCATACTATGTCTTCTTTGCAGCTATATCCTCATTTGGCCTTTGGTCTTAGGCTTGTTACTTTGTATGATCAAGCTGGTTGTGCCTATTTCCTACCTCCGAGAGTGGTTACGACCTTTTTCTATGATACACTTTATTTAAAGTTTAGGTCGCCTCATGGAGGCGGAGATGGGTATCACCAGGTTGGACCTGATCGGATAGGTTCATGGGGCTTATCACTGTCCTAGCATAGTGGACCCCTGGCACTTTATTCTTTATTAAGGTTGTATATCGCTTGACATCATTGGATCATATTGGTCATGTTTATCTATGCCCTCCGTGAGTGGTTATGACCCTTTCTTTTGGGTTATTTCTATTGTGGTCTCCTCGCGGAGGTAGATAAGGATATTGCCAAGGTCCATTTGCTATTTGAAGGCTGTATGAATATCCCTTAGGCCCCTCCCTCCTTTTTCAAATGGTTTAGAGGTGGTAGTCTCTATATATATATAACTATACCCATCCCTATCTGATCAATTTGTCCTGCCTAGTCACAGGTTTCACTAAGGGCCAGGATATGAGTATTGCTGGAAAAGATCTATCTATTATGGAGGTTCCCCCCGGGTGAGCGGTGTCAGCAGCAGCACTTTGTATTGCATTATCATACAATCCTGTATCAGTATTCCCTGACATTATTTAAATATGATGCAGAGCTTGCCTGGAGGGTCCGTGGGCAAACATCTGTCTGGTCTCTCCCTATTGTTATTATGACTGCATGTGTGGAGAAGGTGTTATACAAGTTAAAGTTTTTGACAGTCCCTAGAATCCAGGAGGGCTGCTTTCTGACTTGTGTGAGAGACTGGCAGGGACAGGAGTCCTATTACAGGCAAGTAGCCTCTGTGTGATGTGCAATACAGATAAGCTCTCTGCTCCATCTCAGGCTATTCTCAATTTCTCTCCACTCCTCCTCTCTCTGGGCTAGTGCATGCCAAAATCGCAATAGCAATCGCTAGCAATTTGTGAGTGTGATTTTGTGAAACGATTTTCAGAGCGTTTTTTTTTAATGAATTGCTCCAAAAAATGCTACATGCAGTGTGTAGCATTTTTTGGAGCAATTCATTAAAAAATAGCTCTGAAAATCGCTTCACAAAATCACACTCACAAATTGCTAGCGATTGCTATTGCGATTTTGGCGTGCACTAGCCCAGAGGAGTGGAGAGAAATTGAGAATAGCCTGAGATGGAGCAGAGAGCTTATCTGTATTGCACATCACACAGAGGCTACTTGCCTATCATAGGACTCCTGTCCCTGACAGTCCCTCACACAAGTCAGAAAGCAGCCCTCCTGGAGTCTAGGGACTGTCAAAAACGTTTCAACTTGTATAACACCTTACCCACACATGCAGTCATTATAACAATGGGGAGAGACCAGACAGATGTTTGCCCACAGACCCTTCAGGCAAGCTCTGCATCATTCATGCTGTGTATATTTGCCAGCTTGCCTGTCCTCTGATTGCACTTTTATCAGCTAGCCTCAAGTTTCACATTGCCTTACAACAAACCCAAATACACCAGACAGCAGACCTGCCCTAAATCACTGAATGAAAGGTGGCCTGGGGGGAGATTGCCCCCCTTCCCTCCTGGCCAGTCAGTGTAGCTGTATACAGTGCTTCCCTGAACTAATTACTTTGCAGTCCCCTGGGGAGAGGGAGGGAGAGTTCACAGCGCCCTTTGGCTGTCTGTGCTCAGGGCTGCCGCACGGCCCCTAGAAACGGGTCTGGGTGCTGTGCTGTGAAGAAGAGCGCAAAGATCTTCCCAAATATAGCCCATGGTCAAAAGACATTGGGCTATTCTTCAGCTCTAGAACCAGTCCAGGGGTGCTGCTAAGGTTTTTTGTGGTATAAGTTGTGGTCCTCCCCTTTTTGTCAGAGGCCACTACTCCCATTATAATAGGTAGTCAAAGTTGCCCCCGCCCCTCCCTCCTATGGGAATCCTTCCAGTATAGGTAGGTAGCCAAAGGTGCATCTCCCCCCAAATTAGGTAGCCACCCCAGTATAGGTAGAAATGGTGTGTCCCCCAGTATAGGTAGTCACCCCAGTATAGTTAGCCAAGGTGTCCCCCCAGTATAGATAGTCACCCACAGAATAGGTAGCCAAGGGTGCTCCTCCATACAGGGCATTTGGCATCATCAGACGTCAGAGGTATGTAGCGTCCTTCTGGCTCCCCATCCCCAACACTCACAGACACCCGAAAAGAGGAGAGCAGTGCATAATAACCATGTGGCACACTTCAAATGCAGGAAATGAGCGATGACCTCACTTCCACATCTGAGGTGTACTCCGTGGTCACTGCGCCGCTCTCCCCTCTGTTCACATTGTCGCTGATCTGAGGTCTGTGTGTAAGTGATGAGGAGGCAGGGGCGGCCATAGAAGTCCCAGACGGGATGGCCATGGCACCATTGGAGGCCCCTGCCATGGATGAGGCCCCAAGCAGCTACTTGGTTCGCCTGGGCCCAACTGCTCCCCTGTCTAGGACCTTGTTTCTCAAAATATGGTACTTAAGTTGGGCTCAAGGGGTGCTTGAACCCTTTAAAGTAAATGTATTATTAATTAATTTAAAATTATCAAGGACTATTTGAAAAGCCTTTACAAGCCTTTATAAGCAATTATGAAGTCTTCACAGGAGACACAAGACATGTATTTGCAGTTACAAAATGTCACTATTTAGTTTTCTATGACCTTAAAGGATACCTAAGGTGAAAATAAACTAATGAAATAAACAATTGTATCTATCCTTCTTCTCCTAAAAATGACTTTTTAAGATATTCCACAGTTTTCATTTATATTTACATCTACCTTCTAAGTTTTTACTGTTCTATTGTTTTTGCTCAATGACACATTCAATGAACTATGCCAGAGCTAAAATCTATGAACTATTGATCCTTTTTATCTCTTTCCTGCTCTCAGAAGCTGTTTTCTGCTAGGAAAGTGTTTTCTAGTTGTAATTTCTTATCAGTGAGGGTCACACTGTAGTCTGACTCAGTCCTGACTCAGACAGGAACTGCCACTACCATACCTGATGTTTAACTCTTTCAGACAGAGAAAGAAAAAAAGGAACACAGCCTGGTTATTGGTGTGCTAGGCACTGTACATACCCATGTCTATCTAATCATGTCACATGTCACCTCGGGTATCCTTTAAAAAATGTTTTTTTTTCATTCCATCAGGTGAATAATAATGGATACCTAACTTTCAGCTCGCCAGGCTGGCAATCAGTGCCGCAGTTTCTCCCTGGTAATGCCTATCTGGCTGTGTTTTGGGGCGATATAGGTAATCAGATAGCTGGTGATATATATTACCGTCAGAGCACCGATCCTGGTCTTCTAGCTCGAGCCACCTCTGACATCGGGGCTTATTTCCATGATCTGAACTTCAATGCTCAGTGGGCGTTTGTGGCCACCTGGCATCAAGTTGCCTATTCCGGATCTTTGCTCCACCAGGTACACAGGCAAAAATCATGCATTTTAATGTGACAGTGTAGAGCATTTTTAATTATTATTATTATTATTTTTAATATTAATATTTTTGATGCAGAGTTAATGGAGAAGAGTCACAAAACTTAACAAAAATAAACCGTATTTTCCACTGTATGAGACGCACTCTTTTCCCCCAAAAATGGGGAGAAAAAGTCCCTGCGTCTTACATAGCGAATGCAGGGTATCCCTAAGGGCTCTTTCTCACTAGAGGCAGCTGTAGAAAAGGCTAAAACGCTGCCTTTTGCTGTCAAAGTTTTGATTCGTTTTGAAGGCTTTTTGAATACATGATTATCAATGAAATGAGAAACGCCGCGATCAACTCTAAAAAAATCTCCAAAGAGCTTCAAAACGCAACGCTCAAAAACGCGGTGTTAAGTGAAAGGTAAAATGAAAGTCTATGGACTTTCATTTTACCATGGAAAACGTCAACTATGGCCGTGGCAGTAAAACGCCGAAAAAGGCCTCTAGTGTGAAACAGCCCTAAAGTTTAAATGCACGTCAATATTATCCGCTTATACAACCTGTTGTGATGCCCGGGGACTCCCTCCATTGCCCCCCATGTATCTCCTGCCCCCCCCCCCCCCCCATATAATTTTCAGAGTCGGCAGTGTTTCTCACCTAATCCATGGCTCACTCGGCAATCACAGATCTCTCATCTCCGGCACTGCTCCTCTAGTGCCAGCTGCTGATGACGTGATCAGAAGAAGCCAGCACTAGAGGAGCAGCACCGGAGAGCGGAAACACAGGGGGTGAGAAGGAGACACATAGGGGACAGAACGGGTCACACTGGGGATAGGAGGGGACACACTGGGGACAGGATGGGACACACTGGGCACAGGAGGACACAATAAATGGGAGAGAACATCTACAAGATGCTCCTGGAACATGGACACACCAGGCTTAGTATATTTTTTTTTCCTGGATTTTGCTCTCTAAACCTAGGTGCGTCTTATATTCCAGAGCATCTTATACAGCGGAAAATACAGTATCTTATGATGTATCTCTCTTTATTGCCTTATCTCATGATGCAGCTCTCACAGGAGATGTGTTCACATCTTAATAGAATGCGTTGTAAGCCGCGATCAAATAAGAAAAGACTGAAAATAGGTTCGGTATTAGCCTACATTTAAATATCCTTTAAATAGATAAGATAAACAATTATTTCCTGGGAGAAAACTCAAGAAAAAATGAGCCCCCCAACCTCCTTTACAATACAAATGTTTATGCCCCCTACAATGAGCTACCAGATGGGGGAGTCTCCGCCTCCCTTTCAACATAACAAACTCGGCCCTCCAGCTGTTACGGAACTACAAGTCCCACGATGCATTTGCCTTTATGAGTCATGACTGTGGCTGTCAGACTCCTGCAATGCATTGTGGGACTTGTAGTTCCTAAACAGCTGGAGGGCCAAGTTTGCCCATGCCTGCGTTAGCCACTAGATGGTGACTTCCTTTCTTACTTGAATGTCTGCGCTTGCTTACTTTAGCCAATAGATGGTGACTAACTGGCATACCTATGAATCAGATGCCGGTAGACTTGGGTGCAGGATACAGCCGATATACAGTTTATCCTGCTCCTGCACAAGCCCGGCGGCGTTTAATACTATTCCCCCTCCAGGTCCAGGTGGATAGTGGGGAATGATGTGCTTCGGGTTCCAGCTATTGCTGGCGGACAAATTACAGTGTTTTAAAAGTAACCTCAGCTCCGTCTTCTGACGGCGCCAAAGTTACTCACTGTGCGCCGCTATAGCTGTAATTCCTATTATGGCCTATGGTGGCGCCGGCCACGCCCAAATCTTCCTGCACTGTTTTAACAGCACTCTGGCTCACTGCCCTCACTTCCGTTATGCGTTTCTCCTACAGCCACTAAATGGTAGCTATCCCTTCTTTGTTCCCACAATGAAGGACTGTGCTAGCCTGTTTTGGCCAATAGGTGGTGACTCCCTGCCTCCTTTCGGAAATTATTTGCTATACTATAGCATTAAAGAGACACTGAAGCGGAAAAAAAATGATGATATTATGATTTGTATGTGTAGTACAGCTAAGAAATAAAACATTAAGATCAGATACATCAGTCTAATTGTTTCCAGTACAGGAAGAGTTGAGAAACTCCAGTTGTTATCTCTATGCAAAGAAGCCATTAAGCTCTCCAACTAAGTTAGTCGTGGAGAGGGCTGTTATCTGACTTTTATTATCTCAACTGTAAGATAACTGTTTACTTTTTCTCTGCTACAGGAGAGGTCATTACTTCACAGACTGCTCTGAAAGACTCATTTTGAATGCTGAGTGTTGTGTAATCTGCACATATTATAGAATGATGCAATGTTAGAAAAAACACTATATACCTGAAAATAAAAGTATGAGAATATTTTCTTTGCTGCTAATCTTTTAGTAATTGTTCATAGTACATAACCAATTCATTACATCATATTTTTTTTTTTGCTTCAGTGTCTCTTTAAGTAGATGCTAGATTTTCTTTCTCCATTACAATGTTGACCACTATCGCGAAAAAAGGGGGAAAATTAAAATCTGACAGAACCTACAGGTTTTGGACCAGTCCATCTCCTCATGGGGGATTCTCAGGGTTTTCTTTGTTTTCAACAGCATTTCCTGACCAGCAGTTTCAAGTATAACTGACAAAATAGTGTGCAAGTGATTAGAGAGGCTGGCTAGTATCTTACTGTTTTGGCAGTTAAACTGCTGTTGAAAACAAAGAAAACCCAGAGAATCCCCCGTGAAGAGATGGACTAGTCCAAAACCTGTCGTTTCTGTCAAATTTTAACCGCCTTCTTTTTTCGCGATAGTGGTCCTTTAGTAGCTAACGTAATAATGTTAACTGCCAATCAGACTGTGTTCTAGATCAAAACCAATGACTGTCCAGAGTAGTCCTGTACCACTTGACATCAGCTGTATGCCGTCCTGAACTTGTGTATCCAACTAAATCTGCACAATGCAACACCACGCCCCACCACCATGCCCCACCACCACCACCACCACGCCCCACCACCACCACGCCCCACCACCATACCCCACCACCACCACGCCCCACCACCACCACCACGCCCCACCACCACGCCCCACCACCACCACCACCACGCCCCACCACCACCACGCCCCACCACCACGCCCCACCACCACCACACCCCACCACCACCACCACGCCTCACCACCACCACGCCCCACCACCACCACCACGCCCCACCACCACCACCACCACGCCCCACCACTACCACCACGCCCCACCACCACGCCCCACCACCATGCCCCACCACCATGCCCCACCACCACCACGCCCCACCACTACCACCACGCCCCACCACCACGCCCCACCACCACCACGCCCCACCACTACCACCACGCCCCACCACCACGCCCCACCACCATGCCCCACCACCACCACGCCCCACCACCACGCCCCACCACCATGCCCCACCACCATGCCCCACCACCACCACGCCCCACCACTACCACCACGCCCCACCACCACGCCCCACCACCATGCCCCACCACCACGCCCCACCACCACCACGCCCCACCACTACCACCACGCCCCACCACCACGCCCCACCACCACCACGCCCCACCACTACCACCACGCCCCACCACCATGCCCCACCACCATGCCCCACCACCACCACGCCCCACCACTACCACCACGCCCCACCACCACGCCCCACCACCATGCCCCACCACCACGCCCCACCACCACCACGCCCCACCACTACCACCACGCCCCACCACCACGCCCCACCACCATGCCCCACCACCATGCCCCACCACCACCACGCCCCACCACTACCACCACGCCCCACCACCACGCCCCACCACCATGCCCCACCACCATGCCCCACCACCACCCACCATGCCCCACCACCACCACCCCTCATTTCTCTGCAGCTTTCTCTATAGGCAACCTCCTCTTTAGATTCTGTTCACACAACAATAGTAATGCAGTTTTGGGAAGTCCTTGTGATAGCTTCTTCTCCATACGTAGTAGAGCATTGTCGTCACACAGTGGTCCTTTTGAGTTAACCATTGTGTTGTATTACCCAGGTGAACACATTCCAAGAAGTCCTCATCACAGATGGAAACCTCGCGTTTGTTCTTTACAATTATTATGACATTCAGTGGCCATCAGACTACACAGGGCCACTGCCAATGGTGAGTATGGTTTAAATTACTCGTATTAACTACTTGCCAACCGATCCACGCCAATTGGCATGAACGTGGCGGCAGCCCTAGGACCACTCTAGCGCCCTGAGCGAAACCTGATTTTTGTGCCCCCTCCCCCTTCATCATCTTTGCGCATGTAGACACACACTCAGTATAGGTAGTTAGCCAGTTATAGGTGCCCCGGTATAGGATCTCATGTGTAGGTGCCCTCAATATAGGTTGCCAAGCATAGGTGCCCCCAGTATAGGTGCCCCCAGTATAGGAAGTCAGGTGTAGGTATCCCCCCATAGGTAGCCAAGCGTCAGTACCTCCAGTATAGGTAGCCAAGCGTCAGTACCTCCAGTATAGGTAGCCAAGCGTCAGTACCTCCAGTATAGGTAGCCAGGAGTAGGTGCCCTCCCTCAGTATAGGTAGCCAGCTATAGGTGCCCCCAGTATAGGAAATCAGGTATAGGTAGTCAGCTATAGGTTCCCCCTTGGAAGCTGGCGCCTTGAGCGACCGCTCCGGTTGCTCAGGTCAAAGGCCAGCTATGCTACGTCGATTGGCGTGGCTTTCAATGGGGCTTGAAGGAGATCGCGCGTGCTGATGTGCGTACATCTCCACTCTGATGACGGAGCTCCACGTCGCCTTCAGTCTCCCAGCGGCGATCGCCACTCGGAGGCTGCTAGGCAGTAAAACCGCCATCTAATAACCCTGTACAGCGCTGCGATCTAAGGCAGCGATGTACTGGGGACAGCTGTGTGACACAGCTGTCCCCTCCAGAGGTAGGGAGGTGAAGCCTATGACAGCAGATCACGCTGATTGGCTGGCGGGGGGAGGGAGGGGGCGGGGATTTAGAAAATCAAGAAAAAAATAGGAAAATTTAATAAAAAAATAATCAAATAAATATTTATTTAAAAATAAACAAACATTAGGGGAGCGATCAGACCCCACCAACAGGAAGCTCTGTTGGTGGGGGGGAAAGGGGGCGGGGAATCACTTGTGTGCTGAGTTGTGCGGCCCTGCAGCGAGGCCTTAAAGCTACAGTGGCCTATTTTGTTAAAAATGGCCTGGCCACTAGGGGGGTTTAACACCGCCGTCCGTTGTAAAATCTTTTCTCCCTTTCCTATATCACAGGCGGCAACATCTTTAGCAGCATCTAAAGCTAGCACAAAATATACATGGTCTTCCAAATTGCTCTGGGGGGGGGGGGGGGGGGGGGGGGGGAGCTATACAATAAGAAAAATATATATAGAATGTAGTGCAAAAGTCCATTTATTTCAGTAATTCAACTTAAAGGGGAACTCCAGTGAAAATAATGTAATAAAAAGACTGCTGAATTTTACAATAGTTATGTATAAATGATTTAGTCAGTGTTTGCCCATTGTAAAATCTTTCCTCTCCCCGATTTACATTCTTACATTTATCACATGGTGACATTTTTACTGATGACAGGTGATGTCACTGGAAGGAGATGCTGCTTGCATCTACAGTTGGAAACAGCTGCTAACAGCTGTTATTTCCCATAATGCACCAAGGTTCCCACAGTGTGATGTCAGGACCTCAGTGCTGCGAGGTGCTGACATCACACTGCTGACCCCCCCCCCCCCCCATGATCCATTTGAGAAAAGGAATAGATTTCTTATGGGAAAGGGGGTATCAGCTACTGAGTGGGATGAAGTTCAATTCTTGGTTACGGTTTCTCTTTAAAAGATGGAAGTAATGTACATGGGCATCCGCACTTCGGGGCAAAATGTGGCGTGTGGTGTTACCTCAGGAAATGTCAAGAAATGTCAATTCACAAAGACTTCCACATTTCATTTACCGGGCAAGTGTTCAATATTTTTCTCCAGCTCAAAGCAGCCGATAACTCTCTCTGACAGACAGTCTTTGGGGAGAACCAGACAGCCAATAGGGACAGCCACACAGCCTGCAGCTGCGGGGAAGGCAGCCCGACCTTTGTTCGAGGGAAGCGGTGTAAATGGCTACTCAGCTCCGTCCCAGGTTCCAATCGCCACTCACTTGCCGCTGGTCTCCTCTCTGCATAGCCAGTATACACACGCTCTATGTCCTGCTAAACAGGAAGCAGCGTGTGTATACCCGGCTATGCAGAGAGGAAACCAGCGGCTAGTGAGTGATCAGCGATTGGAACCAGGGAGGTGAGTAGCCATTTACAGCGCTTCTCTGCGCTAACTCTATACCTGAGGGGGGAGCACGGAAGGCGACCCAGGGAGAGTAAGGGAGGGAGAGGTCGGGCTCCCCTCCTCGCGGCTGCGGCTCCCCCCTCCATTTTGGGGGGGCACCTACCTACCTCACCTATACTGAGGTGCAGGCAGCTACCTATCTAACCTATACTGGGGCACTTACTTATCTAACCTGTATTGGGGGCACCTACCTACCTAGCTAGCCTATACAGGTGGCAAATATACTGGCTACCTATATTGGAGGAACCTACCTAACTAACCTATACTGGGGACACCTACCTATCTAACCTGTGCGGGGAACAACTATTCTGGCTACCTATATTAGAGGCACCCACCTAGATAACCTGTACTGGGGCACCTACCTATCTAACTTATACTGGAGGCACCCTATCTAACCTATACTGGGGGCAACTATACTGGCTACCTATACTGGAGGCACCTACCTGGCTAACCTATGCTGGGGGCAACTATACTGGCTCACCTATGCCTGGCTACCTATATTGGGGGGACCTATGCCTGGCTACCTATACTGGGGGCAACTATACTGGCTACCTATACTGGAGGCACCTACCTGGCTAACCTATGCTGGGGGCAACTATACTGGGGCACCTATACCTGGCTACCTATACTGGGGGGACCTATGCCTGGCTACCTATACTGGGGACACCTATGCCTGGCTACCTATACTGGGGGCATCTATACCTGGCTACCTATACTGGGGACACCTATGCCTGACTACCTGTACTGGGGACACCTATACCTGGCTACCTATACTGGGGGGACCTATGCCTGGCTACCTATACTGGGGGGACCTATGCCTGGCTACCTATACTGAGCGCAACTAGACCTGGCTAACCTATACTGCGGGCACCCATATCTTGCTCTGCGGGGGGGCACAATTTTTACACCCTCGCCTTGGGTGCATTTTAGCCTAGGAACTGCACTGACCAAGCCACTCCTGTTATGCCACGGTAGAATAATTGCCAGCAGAGGCTCGAGTGGCACTGCTACTGCTTGGGCCCCAGACCCTTCATGGGCCTAATACTACTGTCCCTCTTGTACCCCCCTGATGGCTGCCCTGCCTACCATAGTCCTAGTCTAATGTTCCACCATTGCTAAATCCATGTAAATTTGGCTCCACCTGTGACCACACCCACATCCTGGTCCATGGCCACGCCCGTTTTTCATCTTTTCCCCCCTTTGCCCCTTCTCCCCCCTTGGAAAATTTTCTGCGGACACCCATGCTAATATATGAAATAGGGCCCCTTTGCATTAGCTGATTAGAGTCTGACACTTTGAGCCGAGAATATGGAACCTTTTCACAATATTCTAATGGGATGAGATTTTGATTTTTGGGTTCTCATAAGCTGTAAGCCATAATCATCAGAATTATACCAAATATAGGCTTACAATATCTGCCTTTGCGTGCAATGAGTCTATTTCATCTATTAGTTCGACTTTTTAGGTTGAATTACTGAAATAAATGGACTTTTGTAATTTTTTGAGTTTCATCTGTGTTCAATATAAGGCAATATATACATACAGGAAGTGATTCTGATACTGAAGTCAGGAAAATTACCATAAAATAGTGCATCCTGATATAATTTTCTGCATTCCACTACATATTGTAACAGGGCCTCTTTAATAGTTGTGTTATCCAAGTAAAAAACGTGTTCAAGATTGCATGCTGTACATAGAGGCATAACAGTAGCAGTATTACCGGTCTTCTATTTCACAGGCTGGGTTTGACAATGAAGATAACACTTGTTACTTTGCAATCCCCGGGTCACTGACTGCGGCTATTGCTAATATCTCCTCCACAAGCAATGTCCATGTTCCGGGCCGCTGGGCGTTCAGAGTGGATCGGCCATGTAAGTAAATGACCTCATCAGATTTTTTTACAATGGATGTAAACTTTACTTGGTTCCTATTGTGAACGTTTTATTGTCCCAAACTTGAAACAGAAAATTCTCTTTTCATTTGTTTTTTTGTCTTTGTTTTTTAGAGCGTCTAACTAGTGAGGAGTTCAAAGTTGTTGCATTTTACTGTATGCTTCCTTTTGGGCTGGTGTTTTATTTGCGTGTGTTTTTATTGGATTTGGGAATTAACCATCCATTTTTACCATCTCTCCCAGAGTCGGATCACAAGGCAACTTAGGCAGTTGCCTAGGGCCTGGTAAGAGACTAGGGGCCTACTTGATGCTATACCCCACCAAATCTTACCTAAAAAGCCAGGTCTGATAAATCAACTCTGCAAAAATAGTCAGAGCAACCGTGTAACAGAAAGACCACCATTGTAGGAACTCCAAGTTTCCAAAAATCCCTTATGAGTACTCCAGACCTTTAATTGATTAATTTTAAAACTTAAAAAAACAATGTTGCAGCGACTGATTTAAAGGGGATTCTCTGGTGGTGGTGGTAAAAAAACAAAAACCGACACTTACCTGAGGCTCCTATCGCCCCCCTGCAGCTGTCATGTCCTGCGCCGTCCTCCTACAATCCTCGGTTCCCCGCCGCTGGTCCTGGTCTAATATTCGTCTAACTAGACGACTAGTGCTTGCTCCTGCGCACGTCATTGGGAGCATACTGCGCAGGTGCAGTACGACGTTTTCTCCTACTGCGCCTGCGTAGTATGCTCCCGATAACGTGCACGACCGCATCGTGAATAGACACGTGATTAGACCAGGACCTGCGGCGGGGAACTGAGGATCATAGGAGGACGGCGCGGGACAAGACAGCTGCAGGGGGGCGATAGAAGCACCAGGTAAGTGTCGGTTTTTGTTTTTTTACCACCACCAAAGAACCCTTATAAAGGTCAGGTCAACCATGGCAATTAAAAATACATAAATAGGAAATGCAGATTTCTCCCTGTGTAAAATGCACACTCAATTACTGTTTTACTGTCTTGCTGTCACTAACAGTAGGTAGTGAAAATCTGACATACAGTATATGACAAGTTTTGGACTCGTCCATCTCCTCATGGGGGTTCTCTCCAGTTCTCCAGACTCCTCTTCAGGGTTCGTGCCCCCCTCCTTTTCTGCCCACCAACAGAGCTTTCTGTTGGTCGGTGAGAATCGCTCCCAGAATGTTTAATTTTATTTTTTTTGTTAAATATTTATTTACTTTTTTTGAAATAATAAATAAAGCTATTTATTTATATATTTGTTTCCCTCCCCTCCCTCCCTCCCCTAGCCAGCCTATGACAGCGATCGGCTGTCATAGGCTTCAGCCAATGAGAACTGATTGCTCTCCTGCCGTGTCACACAGCTCTCCCCCGGAGAGCACTGCCATAGATCGCAGCGCTGTACTATGTAAATAGACGGCGGCTTCGCCATCTAACAGTCTCCTAGTGGCGATCGCCGCTGGATGGCTGATGATGGAGCGGAGATGCGCATGTAATCTCCTGCAAAACATACCCCCAGGACTGCACGCCGATCGGCGTTAGGTGGTCCTGGGGCTGCCACCGCGTCCTCGCCAATTGGCAAGGAGCGGTATTTAAGTGGTTAAACAGCTTATAAAATAGAACAAAGTGCAGGTGTACAGTATATGACTAGTGCATACAACGCGGAAAGAACAGCCCTACAGCCTGGATCCACCTGTCTGCTTGGCATTGGGCCAGATTGTGTCAGCTATGAAGTATGTTTACATTAGAGGTGACCTCAGGGTAACTGCTGTACCTGCCAATCACAATCTCCATGCTCTGAATTCCACTGAAGGGTTATTGGAGGACACAACTGGCCTCAATTTACTAAGCTTATCTTTAATAACGTTTCTGAGCTGTTTCTACTGTTATCACAAAGGATGATCCATGAGATGCAAATGATTCCGAAATTATGCAAATTTTAATGCAAATTTATGCAGTTTGAAAATGGACCAATCAGTTTAAACCCGGGTTTAAGAATTTGCATACATTTGCATCAACTCGGAGTAATTTGAATATCTGTGATCATCCCTAGTTATGACCATGGTGACAAGGCATGTAGTAAACTTAAGGGTGGACATACACTGATAGATTTGCAGCAGATTCGACCATCAGATAGATTTCTGGCAGATGCCTGTCAAGTGGAATCTGATAGGAATCTATCTGATGTGTGCCACACACCAGGAACAGATTGTCAATAGATTTCAGAATGAAATCTATTGGAAATGTATATAAATGCATTATTGGACCATTAGATCAAATGCAACTCTATGGACTATGGATCTGCTACCAGCAGCAGATCGACCTAGATCTTCCATTCTGTCAGACAGATCAAATCCATCAAAATCGACCGAAATTGGCCAGAAATTGATCGATCGACAGATTTGAAAGAATCCATTTCTGATCGATCGATGGTGGTGGTAAGTTTTCTCTTGCCTTGTTATCTCCAGTATGATCTTAGTGAATTGAGGTCAATGCTTTTAGTCAATACTGAACCCGTTTTCTGATGCATCTCAGCTATTATCTCAAGAAAAGTCATTTGCTTCAATTAAATTTCCTGTTCACAAGACCACAAAGGACAAATAGTACAAGTAGTCCAAAGGTAGGAAAATCTTCCCAGGTTATCCTCGTCGACACTTTAAGAACGTTATTCTTTGCATGTTTAGACTTATTATTATTTGTTTGTTTGTTTTGTTTAGTTTTTTTATTACTATTATTCTCTTATTTTTACATGAATCTGTCCGTTGTGTTATTCTTGGCTGAAAAGTTCACTGAACACGTCCAAAGCCATATATTTTTTGGGGAAAATGCATAACCTGTAAAATTCAGAGACAGTATTTCTTATTTTGTAAGGTAACGAAATGTAAGGAGATATTTACCAAAACAATATTTATATTAAACACATTACGATTATGAATTCACACATACATAACTTCATTTTCAAATACCGCACCATTAAAAAAAATTGTAATCTGTGTTGCAGTAATAAATATCATAATATGTTCTACGATTAATATCGCACAACATTGTAAAACTGTAAAAAGCGCAGATACACTGGGCTGTCATTAAAGTTACTTGACTTAATTGCGTTATGCTGGGGGGGGGTATATAGAGATGAGGGGTAATAGTTGGTTAAATTGCCTATAAACTTAAAAAAAAAAACGTATTGCTTTTATCATGGGGCAGACGTGCCACTGCCTTATATGCGACAATGTTCTCGGCAAACTCATTTATGGAGGCATACATTTTGATGCCTCCAGCCTGCACAGAAAGTAGTCAAGCTTCTAATGTTTGGTAAAAACTTCAGAAACGATGAACCAGTTCACAGTGGATGGAGAAAGGGATTACCACCTTCTTACAGCAACAACAGATGCTTGGTCATCCAGAATTGAAAAGGCTGACACTAATCAATGATCATCGTCTAAGAGAAGCAGCTGGGGCAACAGAATTCAACATCTTGGAAAAAAATGTCTCAACGTTCGGCCTACGAGTAGATTTTAGGCTGCCGTTAACCTAAAATCCTCCATGGAGCATAGGAGAGGTCATTGGGTTAAAGTGTCTGTAACCTTTACTTTACGTGTTACTTTCGATGCAGAGCAACCCCAACATGGGCAATGGATGGCATTTATCAGCAAAATTATGAAATGTGTACCTTTTATTTGCAAAAGTGTTGGTTTCATTTTCACCCAGGCTACGGTCATGTGATAAGACTGAAGGTTGTCTGATCCTGAGGCTGCTGGGTGAGATATATGAAGAAGGGTAAGAGCCATTTGCCCTTATCATTAGAAAAAGGTTGGTCTGCAAGGAGAGAGGGTACTGGTTGGAGCGGCCAGTACTGGTTGGAGGATATATATATATATAAGAGATCCACTGCAAGAGATCCACTAAACAGGTTGCTAGAGGATTGAAATTGCAGGTGACTCATTTTGTGACTTGATTATACTCCTCCTTCTTTCTGTCTTATCCAATGATGCAACAGTCAAGTTGACACACCTACCATAGGATTGGGAACATGGTTGCGTCAGTGCGTCACTGAGTCCAATTACACTGGTGATGGTATCTGCCAAGCTACTTATAGTCGCTGCTCTGTGCACCGCCCTGCCACAGCTTGACAAGTATCGGTAGATTGGTCTCCTGCATCTGGGGCACAACACTCTGTAAAATTGTGAAGTCTAGTCATCCTCAAACAAGGTAGGAGGGGCCTGAGGATGTAGTAGGGTATACAATATTCATATTTATTATGCACATAGGACAGGCCTTTTTTGTTTGAACATCCCACTCTTGGAAACACTTGTTTGAGGTAAAATTGTCTTACCGTGTCTTGGCAAACATATACATCCTTGGACGCCTCCTACCTCGTTCCGGTACCTTCTAGTGACCCCCAGTTTTGTGAGATTTACTCCATGGCCTTACCTAGAGTAAGACTTCCCTTTTTTGGGGGGAGCAGCGACCACCGCACCTCATTCACATTGCCGAGTGGGGACAGCACTTCCCCACATGCTCATACGAGTTTGTGAGTATAACCTTATACTACTCTATTAATCATCTAAATACTGTACGATGTCATGCCAGATCGGGCTCTTGGTGTCCCTGGGTTATTTTCTTTTCAAGTTTCTATTCCTCCTCAGGTTTTCTGGTAGACATTCAGGTCTTCACCAAGTACGTAGACACTTGTGAGCTGGATGAGTCCACAGCCTCCTGGTCCTCCTGTAGTGGTCAACTGGTCATATACAGTATGCCTTCTGCAGTATCTGGAAGGTAAGTGACATCCGAGTTAAATCCTAAGAGACCTCCATGATGAATTTTCCAGATTTGAGGACATGACAAATGAAGTTATTGAAATATTTTGGTGAAAAAAAATGCAATCATTTCAGGCTTGTTTTTACTATCTGGCATTCATGTTTTCACATTTAAATATCAGACATAGTTTTTATGCATTTCACATGTATGTATTACAACCTAACCTTGCTTACACCACTAAGAGTAGATTTTAGCCGCTACAAGCGGACGGGGAAAGCGGAGACTCTGACTGCGTCCAACCGGAGCCACTGTAAGTAATTACCGCCCATCTACTGTATAACTTACCTAACATTTTCATACCTCTATTAAGATGTACTTTAGTTTCATTTATTTCTAGAGGGAACCTGAGTACTACCCACAAAAGGCATAATGTACTTACCTGGGGCTTCCTCCAGCCCCTCGTAGTCCGTGCCTTTCCTCCGTGTCCTCCAGGCTCCCAAGTCCCTATATACTTTCCCGGCGACTCCGTTAGAGCAGCGACTTCGGCTAACGTTGCCTCTACTGCACATGCGCGGCTCCTCTGTGCGCACCAATCGCCGTAAGCATACTGTGCACACCTGGTTCAAGAAACAAAGAATGAACCGTGTGTGCGCAGTACGCTTACGGCGACTGTTGCACAAGTGAGATAGGCACGCGGAGGGACTGCGCATGCGCAGTAGCAGACGACTTTAGCCAAAGTCGTTGCTCTAACAGAGCCGCTGGGGCAAGAAGGGAGGAAGCCTGGAGGACACCGAGGGATGTCACGGACTACGAAGGGCTGGAGGAAGCCCCTGGTAAGTACATTATGGCTTTTTTGGGTACTGCTCAGAATCCCTTTAAAGAGAACACGAGGCGTCACAAAGTTAAAGTACACCGGAACCAAGAAGGAGGCCAACATTGATTTCCTTTAAACAATGCATATTGCCTGGCTGTCCTGCTGAGCTTCTATCTTTAATACTCTTAGCCATAGACCTTGAACAAGCATGTAGCAGATCAGATGTTTCTGACTGAAGTGTGACTGGATTAGCTGCATGCTTGTTTCAGGTGTGTGATTCAGACACAACTGCAGCCAAATAGATCAGCAGGGCTGCCAGGCAACTGGTATTGTTTAAAGAGAAATCAATCTGGCAGCCTCCATATGCCTCTCAGTTCATCTGGCAAATGCTTATTTAAGGAAAGGGAAGCCTCTGGATCCTCGGAAGCTTCCCACTCGCCGGGACCCTCCTTAACACCAGGGCCACTCTGCTCTTCTAGCACGAGCATGGACATGCTGCACGTGCGCGAATGAGGCCACGCCTACTCAATAGCACAAAGCGGCTCGAGCACAAAGAACTCCAGAACACTGCGCAGGTGTGGCCTCACTCACGCAGGTGCACAGCCACACTTGTGCCTGAAGAGAACCAACGTGATTACCGACAAGACCGTGGCTTCAATTCATCAAATGCTGTTAGAAAAAGAAACAAGTTGGCAACTGTATAGGAGAGGGTGGGGGCCTCTAGACACCAGGGAACTGTATAGATGAGGGAGGACCACTAGACATGAGGGAACTGTATAGAGGAGGGAGGACCACTAGACATGAGGGAACTGTATAGGAGAGGGAGGCTATTAGACACCAGGGAACTTTATAAGGGAGGAAGGTGGCCAGTAGATTGGCCCGTGACTAGGTTCCAGTGTTTAATTTTGACCCACTTAGTATTTTAATTTGAGACCCCTGATCTGTGGAGAGCGAATTCTTAATCCTGAGTGGGGACAGGTGTAATCTCCCCACCTGCCTTTACAGTGGTCGCCTATGCGTTAACCCCGACTTGTGAGTATATTGCACATACTCTTTCCACACACCTTCATTTACCAGTGCATACTACACTATAGTGGACTCTCGGTGTCCTTCTTTATGTCCATTAGTCTTTCTTATTATTTTATTTAATTTCCACAGCTTAGATGAACTTCCAAGATACATTACACATGCCATGCTTAGGTGATTTCCCCACTAGCTCCTCTGCATCTTCAAACAGAAACCTAAATGGTTAAACATCTGAAGGGCTACAGGGGAAATCTATTTTGTTCTGCTCTCTCTCCTCTGCTGCCTGGGGGGTAGAAAAGCTCAACCTTCCCGAGAAAGCTTCAGACTATCACAGGGACTTGCAGGAGACAGGGGCTGTTTCTATTGGCTCTCTGCTCCT
Organism: Hyperolius riggenbachi; assembly: GCF_040937935.1. NCBI lineage: Eukaryota > Metazoa > Chordata > Amphibia > Anura > Hyperoliidae > Hyperolius > Hyperolius riggenbachi. Next base: position 377,723,236 of record NC_090651.1, read on the forward strand.
GTCAATCAGAGCTAATCTCTCTCTGCTTCTGTGAGTAACCACTAGTCCACACTGTTTTCAACATGCCACAGCTGCCAGTAATCATCGAACATGATATGTGGCTTTACCGCATGCTGTAACCTTCCTGAATTGACATTTACTGACATTTAGTGAGGTGTTTACTGCACAAGTTGGTAATTTCCCTCACTGCAGTGCTCGGTCATTTCTGCTTGCCATGCAGTAACAGCCTTGGTGAATTGACATTTTCCTAAATGCGGTAATGTTTGATTGAAGCCCTTGTCTGTAATCTTCAGGGACTCCCTGCTCGGCAACGGGGGGCCGGAGGATGGCGGGGGACAGGGCCGTGCAGAGGGTTCTTAAGTGGGGGGTGCTCAAATTTAAAAAAGGGGCCTGGCAATGCCTTCCCCCCGCATGCCCCCCCCACCTCGTTTTTGGCTAGGGGGTATTGATTGTCATGCTGCTGAATGCAGATGATGGGTGCCATGTGGGTTCTGGGTGTAAGTACTGAGTGTCATGTGGGTTCTGGCTATGGTTGGGTATCGAGTGCCATGCGGGTGTTGATTGAAAGTACTTAGTGCCATGTGAGTTCTGGGTGTAAGTGTTGAGTGTCAAGTGGGTTCTGGTTATGGTTGGGTATCGAGTTTCATGCGGGTGTTGATTGCAAATACTTAGTGCCATGTAAAATCTGGGTGCATGTTCTGGATGTCATGTGGATGCTGGGTGCAGGTGCTGGATGTGACATGGCTGTGAATACTTGGCACCATGCCTGTACTGGGTGCAGGCTATGGGTGGGCTTTGGGCATCACATGGGTTTTGAATGCAGGTACTTTGGGTGCAGGTACGGGTTAAGTAGGTGCTTGGTGCAGATAGCGGGGGCCATGTGGAAGCTGTGTGCAGGTGTGAGTACTGGGTGCAATTTTAGGCCTGGGTGCAGATACTTGGGGCTTGATTCACTAACCGGCGCTAAGTGTTCGCAAGTTAGCAGTAAAGTCTGTATCAAGCTGCTTTGGGTACCAAGGTCTAGTTTGTATTGGGTGTATACTTGCAGTGGGTGCTATGCAGTATTAAGTGCTGAATGAGTAGCAGATGGTGATAAACAATAGTGGGTGCCATGGGAGTGCTAATTGGTACAGGGAGCCATGTGAATGTTGGACATGAGTGAGTAGGGAGTGCCATGTGTGGTCTGGATGTGTGACATTGGAGAGTACTGAGTCTCATATGGGTTCGGACCAAGGATGGGTACTGGGTGCTATTTGGGTGCTGGCCATGGATGGGTACGAGGTGCACATAATGGCTTTGGAACTTGGTGACGTTTGAGTAGTGTGCCATGTGGGTGTTGATTATGGGGGTATGTGGGTCTTAGGTGCAAATACTGAGTGCCAAGTGGGTACTGGGAGTGAGTACATGGTGACTTATGGGTGCTGGCTAGTGGGGTATTTGTTGTCATGTGGGTGCTAAAGGCAGATGCTGAGTGCCATGTGGGTTCTGGATGCTGGCAGAGGGTGTCATGTGGATTCTGGCTGTATGGGTGTGTATCATTGTAGGTGTTGATTGCAGGTACTCAGTCCCTTGTGAGCTCTGGGTGCAAGTACTGGATGCCATATGTGAGTGCTTGGTGTGGGTGCTGGGCACCAAGTGGAGGCTTAGTGCAACTGGAACTACTGCAGATGAAACATGTGGGTGTTGTGTGCAGGTACTGGGTATCACATAGGTGCAAATACTTGGTGCCATGCCTGGGTGCTAGCTATGGTTGGGCATTGTGTCATGTGGGTTGAGTGCAGGTACTTTGGGTGCTAGTACTAGTTATGTGGGTGCAGATAGTGGGTGCCATGTGGAGGCTGTGTGCTGGTGTGAGTAGTGGGTGCCATGTTGGGGCTGGGTGCAAGTACTGTGCCATGTAGGTGTGAGTACTGGGTGCCAGCTATAGGGTGAAGGGGTGCAGGTATTGGGTGTCATGTGGCTGTTTGGTGTAAGTACTAAATGCCATATTGAGGCCGGATGTGAGTATTGGGTGCATGGTGCTCGGTGCAAGTACTGGGTGCTTGCTATAGTGGGGGTTACTGGTTGAGTGTAATGTATGTGGGAGCTGAATATTGGTGGGATTGTTGTGGGTGCAAGGGGTGGGAGATCACTGTAAGTACTGCTATGAATGGCATAGTTGCTGCTAGGGGAGGTAGAGGTCAGTGTGGTTGCTGGGGAAAGGGTAGGTCAGTGTGGTTGCTGGGGGGAGAAGTAACCGTGGGTGCTGTGGAAGGTAGAGGTCAGTATGGGTGCTGGAGGAAAGGGAGGTCACTGTGGGTCCATTGGGGGAGATCACTGTGGGTCTTGGGAGGTAGAGGTCATTGTGGGTGCAGGGGGTGGGAGGTCACTTTGGGTGCTGCTATGAATGGCATAGTTGCTGCTAAGGGGAGGTAGAGGTCAGTGTGGGTTCTGGGGGAAGGGTAGGCTATTGTGGGTGCTGTGGAAGGAAGAGATCAGTATGGGTGCTGGAGGAAGGGGAGGTCACTGTGGGTGCTGGGAGAAGTCTGTGTAGTTACCGGAGGAAAGAGTGGATGCTGGGTGTTGGGAGAGGCCACTGTGGGAGCTGGCAATGGGAGAGGTCACTGTAGGTGCTGCTTTTGGGATTGGATGTCCCTGTGGGTGCTGCAGGGGACAGGAAGGAAGCCACTGGGGGAGGGAAAAATCACTGTGGGTGCTGGGGGAGGGATAGGTCAGTATGGGTGCTGGGGTAGGCAGGATCACTGCTAGAGCTTGGGAGGGAGAGGTCACTTTTTGGGTGCTAGGTGGAGGGAGAGGTCACTGTGGGTACTGGGGGAGGGAGAGGTCACTGTGGGTGCTGGGGGAGGGAGAGGTCACTGTGGGTGCTAGGTGGAGGAAGAAGTCACTGTGGATGCTAGGTGGAGGAAGAAGTCACTGTGGGTGCTGGGGAGGGAGAGGTCACTGTGGGTGCTGGGTAGGGAGAGGTCACTGTGGGTGCTAGATGGAGGGAAAGGTCACTGTGGGTGCTGGGTAGGGGAGAGGTCACTGTGGGTGAAAGGTGAAGGAAGATGTCACTGTGGGTACTAGGGAGGGAGAGGTCAGTATGGGTCCTAGGTGGTGGGAGAGGTCACTGTGATTCCTAGGTGAAGGGAGATGTTACTGTGGGTACTGGGGAGGGAGAGGTCAGTATGAGTCCTAGGTGGAGGGAGAGGTCACTGGGTACTAGGTGGAGGGAGAGGTCACTGGGTCCTAGGTGGAGGGAGAGGTCACTGTGAGTGCTGGGGGAGGGAGTGGTCACTGGCTACTCGGTGGAGGGAGAGGTCAATATGGGTACTAGGTGGAGGGAGAGGTCACTATGGGTGCTGGGGGAGGGAGAGGTCAGTATGGGTCCTAGGTGGAGGGAGAGGTCACTGTGATTGCTAGGTGAAGGGAGATGTCACTGTGGGTACTGGGGAGGGAAAGGTCAGTATGGGTCCTAGGTGGAGGGAGAGGTCACTAAGTACTAGGTGGAGGGAGTGGTCACTATGGGTACTGGGGAGGGAGAGGTCAAGATGGGTCCTAGGTGGAGGGAGAGGTCACTGGGTACTAGGTGGAGGGAGAGGTCACTATGGGTCCTAGGTAGAGGGAGAGGTCACTGTGACTGCTGGGGGAGGGAGTGGTCACTGGGTACTAGGTGGAGGGAGAGGTCATTATGGGTACTGGGGAGGGAAAGGTCAATATGGGTACTAGGTGGAGGGAGAGGTCACTATGGGTGCCCCCAGCACCCATAGTGACCTCTCCCCAGAGGGAGAGGTCAGTATGGGTCCTAGGTGGAGGGAGAGGTCAGTATGCCACACTAGGACTTCTGTCTGGGCCACTTCACTTGAAAGTGTCCCAGGCGGGGGCGGGGCTTCCCGCGGATGGGCGGGGCTTATCGCGGTCGGGGGCGGAGCTTATTTTGCGAGGCGAGAGGGGCTTTTTTTGGAAGATTTTAAAAAGGGGGGTGCCTGGGCACCCAGAGCACCCCCCTGTGCACGTGCCTGGCGGGGGAAACATCTATAGGATCCAGATGAATCCCTCTCCTTAGGTAAGTATTTACTTTTTTAACTTTTTGACGCCTCGGGTACACTTTAAGCTTTTCTAAGTTTGCTGTTGTCTGTCATATGTCACAAGAAGGAGCAGAGCAGAGCTCCAACCATATTTTTCAACAGACATGGGAAGGACCTTGTCGCGGTTCTGTTGCTCACAACCTGCGGATCTCACTGCAGATCAACCCGCACTGAAATGTATTTTATCTGGCAGTCCTGTTGATCTTTTGGCATATGTACGGTTTGAGTCAAAACCCTGGAACAAGCATATGGCTAATCCAGTAGCACCTGAGTCAGGGGAGTCACAATACCTGATCTGCATATGCTTGTTCAGGGTCTTCGGCTAAGGCTATGTTCACAGTGGGACGTTACAGAGCTACGTTATAAAATGTTATAACGCAGGTTACCGGCCGCACTGCAATACAAAGTCTGTGCGGTGTTCACAGTGCGATGTTAGCGTTGCATTGTAACGTGTATCGTTATGGTAACGCACTGCTGCAGTGTGTTTCCTCTAAGCACACATGTTACCAGGTACAGGAAAACACACTTTTCATTGACTATATGCCTTTCTGTACCTACTTAATGCGACGGTAATGCAGTGTTAATGTTACCACCTTTTTTTTGTTGCGTTGGGTTATAATGTTGTGTTGCAACTTTACCTTGCAACGTCCCGCTGTGAACCTAGCCTAAAAGTATTGGAGACATAGATCAGCAGGGCTGCCAGGCAACTGGTATTGTTTAAAAGGAAATAAATATGGCAGCCTCCATATCTCTCTCACATCGGGTTCCCTTTAGGTGAGTAGAAAATGCTTAAAGGGAACTTGAAGCGAGCAAAATTATTTAAAATAAACACATGATGTAGTTGCAAATGAATATTACATACTTACCTTGCTGTCAGTTCCTCTCAGAAGCTCACCATTTTCTTCTTACAGTGATCCCTTCCAGTTCTGACAATATTTTGTCAGAACTGAAATATACCAGTTGCTGTCAGCTGTATATCAGCAGCTGTCCGTTACAAATTAATGTGCAAGGTATTGTCCATGTTTCCCTATGGATCAAGTGGATGATATTACAGTTTAACAGTGTGCTGACCAGGAAGCTGTTATGGGGCAATGGCCATTTTTAAAATGCAGGATGGAAAATTCCATTGATCACAGTGGAGTAGAAGAGAACCGGCACCATCCATTGTATATAGCTCTTTTATTTGCTTATTACAGGCATATCAGCAATCAATGCGACGTTTCAGGGCAGCCGCCCCTTTATCAAGCTATGCTGTGCAGGAAACAATCTACAATTGCATTACAGCAAACATTTATACCCCAGCAGCATCCCAAAGCAACCAATCACATCCTCCCAAAACTATCTAACCAATCATGGGGTCTTACTATATGCGGACCTGATGGGAGACTTATGCCTTGGTCATGCTATTGGTGGATTCAAACGGAGCTCTCAACCACCCCTCCTATCTCACCAGTGGATGCCCACGCTCCGGCGCACCCCTTACGCTGAGACCACTCCCACCAGGCCGCCGCTCCGGCGGACCTGATGGGGAACTGGCCAAGTGTGACGCGTAGTGCGGAGAAAACTCCGCCCATCTCGTCACCCAGCAGCGGCAGACGCAGGCGGCGTTGCTAACGCCGCTCTGCGCTGTAGATGTAACTAAGGGGAAGCGCCGGCCAAGGCAGCCAATGGGAGGAGATCACCGCATTCCTTAAACCACTATGCGCCTGACATTATACAGTTATGTATCCTATACAGCCACACATAGTAATTAGTGCTCACTGCGGGGGGCATCCAGAGGTTAAGTGGCGACAATCTAACGAATATCCCAAACCCATTGGACAAGGAAAATAAACAGTAAACGGGCGTTCCCAAGCAGCAGATCCAGCAATATCAACATTAAAGGCTGGCACAGCCAACATAAGTCATGTAGGCAGCGGCAGCCCTCAATCAGCCCCAATCGGCTCAGATCACATACATCTTACTGATAGACTAGACAGGATAGGATCATAACAGAAGAAAAAATACAATAAAAATAAAAATAAATATAAATAAAAATAAAAAAATAAAAATAAAATGTCAGAGGCTGGGCATGATGGAACACGGGACCCATTAAATACAAGTGTCATCAAATGAATGGCAATAAATCAAATTCTCTATTAAGGCCCCTCGGTTCCATCGTGTCCAGCCTCTTAATCCAATACGCCTCTCTATATAACAGTTTTTTTACTCTATCTCCTCCCCTCCTAAGGGGACCGACCTGTTCAATAATCATGTATCTCAATTGACTTACATGATGTTTAGCCTGATGAAAATGATAGGCCACTGCCTGGTCAATTAGGGATTCCCTAATCGCATGTTTATGCGATGATAATCGTTTTTTTATTTTCTGTGTCGTCTGTCCTACATATAACAGGCCACATGGACATTTGAGTGCATAAACTACGTAACTAGAATCACATGAATAACATCCATTAACTTTAAATTTAGTGCCTCTGTGGGGGTGTACTATATGATCACCCCTAATCACAGAATTACAATGAACACAGTTCATGCACGGAAACGTCCCTCTGCGAGTAAATCTAGTCTTGTCCATAGGACTAGTGTCTGCATGCACTAATCGATCACGCAGATTGGGGGCCCTCTTATAGGAGATAAGTGGAGGATTTTTAAAGAATCGTATATCAGGGAAGCTGTCCGAGAGCAAGTACCAATGTCTTTTAATTATTTTCGCTATATTATCACTTTGAGTATTGTATCTAGTGACAAAAGGTATTCGCTCTCGGACATCCCCCCTCTGTCTCCTGCCTACCATACTACCGTCAACTACCTTGGATCTGGCTGTCTGTATTACATCCCCTGGATAGCCTCTGCTGGTAAATTTCTGCTGCATCTGGTCCATCCTCTGAGTTCTGACCTCATCATCTCCAACTATTCTGTGTATCCTTTGAAATTGTCCAACCGGGACGGATCTCCTGGTTGCCCACGGATGGAAACTCCCGAAATGCAATAGGGAGTTCACATCCGTGGGCTTCACATAAAGATCCGTGACCAATCTCTGATCCCTACATATAACCATCGTATCCAGAAAGCTAATCTGTTCCCTAGAACTGTGTATAGTAAGTCTAATGTCTGGACATTTAATCATTAGTTGGTCAACAAACTCTAAAAGGTGATTAAATGTCCAGACATTAGACTTACTATACACAGTTCTAGGGAACAGATTAGCTTTCTGGATACGATGGTTATATGTAGGGATCAGAGATTGGTCACGGATCTTTATGTGAAGCCCACGGATGTGAACTCCCTATTGCATTTCGGGAGTTTCCATCCGTGGGCAACCAGGAGATCCGTCCCGGTTGGACAATTTCAAAGGATACACAGAATAGTTGGAGATGATGAGGTCAGAACTCAGAGGATGGACCAGATGCAGCAGAAATTTACCAGCAGAGGCTATCCAGGGGATGTAATACAGACAGCCAGATCCAAGGTAGTTGACGGTAGTATGGTAGGCAGGAGACAGAGGGGGGATGTCCGAGAGCGAATACCTTTTGTCACTAGATACAATACTCAAAGTGATAATATAGCGAAAATAATTAAAAGACATTGGTACTTGCTCTCGGACAGCTTCCCTGATATACGATTCTTTAAAAATCCTCCACTTATCTCCTATAAGAGGGCCCCCAATCTGCGTGATCGATTAGTGCATGCAGACACTAGTCCTATGGACAAGACTAGATTTACTCGCAGAGGGACGTTTCCGTGCATGAACTGTGTTCATTGTAATTCTGTGATTAGGGGTGATCATATAGTACACCCCCACAGAGGCACTAAATTTAAAGTTAATGGATGTTATTCATGTGATTCTAGTTACGTAGTTTATGCACTCAAATGTCCATGTGGCCTGTTATATGTAGGACAGACGACACAGAAAATAAAAAAACGATTATCATCGCATAAACATGCGATTAGGGAATCCCTAATTGACCAGGCAGTGGCCTATCATTTTCATCAGGCTAAACATCATGTAAGTCAATTGAGATACATGATTATTGAACAGGTCGGTCCCCTTAGGAGGGGAGGAGATAGAGTAAAAAAACTGTTATATAGAGAGGCGTATTGGATTAAGAGGCTGGACACGATGGAACCGAGGGGCCTTAATAGAGAATTTGATTTATTGCCATTCATTTGATGACACTTGTATTTAATGGGTCCCGTGTTCCATCATGCCCAGCCTCTGACATTTTATTTTTATTTTTTTATTTTTATTTATATTTATTTTTATTTTTATTGTATTTTTTCTTCTGTTATGATCCTATCCTGTCTAGTCTATCAGTAAGATGTATGTGATCTGAGCCGATTGGGGCTGATTGAGGGCTGCCGCTGCCTACATGACTTATGTTGGCTGTGCCAGCCTTTAATGTTGATATTGCTGGATCTGCTGCTTGGGAACGCCCGTTTACTGTTTATTTTCCTTGTCCAATGGGTTTGGGATATTCGTTAGATTGTCGCCACTTAACCTCTGGATGCCCCCCGCAGTGAGCACTAATTACTATGTGTGGCTGTATAGGATACATAACTGTATAATGTCAGGCGCATAGTGGTTTAAGGAATGCGGTGATCTCCTCCCATTGGCTGCCTTGGCCGGCGCTTCCCCTTAGTTACATCTACAGCGCAGAGCGGCGTTAGCAACGCCGCCTGCGTCTGCCGCTGCTGGGTGACGAGATGGGCGGAGTTTTCTCCGCACTACGCGTCACACTTGGCCAGTTCCCCATCAGGTCCGCCGGAGCGGCGGCCTGGTGGGAGTGGTCTCAGCGTAAGGGGTGCGCCGGAGCGTGGGCATCCACTGGTGAGATAGGAGGGGTGGTTGAGAGCTCCGTTTGAATCCACCAATAGCATGACCAAGGCATAAGTCTCCCATCAGGTCCGCATATAGTAAGACCCCATGATTGGTTAGATAGTTTTGGGAGGATGTGATTGGTTGCTTTGGGATGCTGCTGGGGTATAAATGTTTGCTGTAATGCAATTGTAGATTGTTTCCTGCACAGCATAGCTTGATAAAGGGGCGGCTGCCCTGAAACGTCGCATTGATTGCTGATATGCCTGTAATAAGCAAATAAAAGAGCTATATACAATGGATGGTGCCGGTTCTCTTCTACTACACGTTTGATGGACCGGGGTGCAGCTGGCCATACCGTGGCACATCCGCTCTGAAAACTGAGGAGTGCTCCACAACTATTTTGAAAAAGATTGATCACAGTGGACAAATGGGATGCAGGAGAGGAGAGACAGATTGATGAGTAGACTACACGGTAGGTAAGTATGACATGTGTATGGTTATTGACTTTTTATTTTCAGTTCAGGTTCTCTTTAAGGTCCGACTCTCACTGGGTGGTTGCCCAATTGCAGCTTGCATGTAGGCTTGTGGGGAAAGTCCTGTAAACCCCCTCGGGTCTCTGTATCTTCAGTGGTCACTCTCCAGGGGGCAGGTTGTTGAAGTGGTGATGGTGAAGGGGGGGGGGGGCACAACTGCAAGCAGTACTTTTAGAGGTGCCCTTGTGAAGCAGGTCAGATTGAAGGGAGGTTAGTATAGGAGCCGTAGGTAAGGAAGGTATACAGAAGAAGGGTGTTTGTAAGCACTTGAAACAATGAGTTTGAACAAGAGGTGCTGATATTGCCAGAGGTTTTAGCCATTTTGCAACATAATCTGAGGAAGTGGGTCTTAACCCACGAAATGCGTTACTTCAAGTGCCAATTTCACCCTTTAACCTATCACCCTATCCCCTGTTTTTTACAAATAAAGTAGTATTCTTACTTTACCTATTGAATCAATATACCAACCTCACCTTATTGCAGTCAGTTTGCTGGTTGTGCCAAAGCTTCCTGAAGTGATAAATCATATGACGTGACGACACAAAACAGCAAAATATAATAAATAACAACATTTAATGCCAGTACATAGGTCTGGAAATAAACAGAACTGTTTCTTATGTCTTCTCTGTTCTCTCTTCTCTTTTAGCCCATTACTAAACATTCTCACCTAAAATTCCTGTTCATCACTGAGAAAGAAGAAATACAATGACCAGATGGAAACAAAAGTCTATGCAGAATGTGAAAGTGGCCCATGCCTTCAAAGAACTAGGCTGTGTTGCTTTTTTTCTCACTGTAAGGGTTAAGAATGCAAGTGTGCAAATAAAATGTTTTCTTCAGCCCTATATGAGTGGATTATAGTATAACTCTCAGGCTAGATTCACAGTAGGACAGCTAGATTCACAGTAGGACATTGCATTTTGATGCAACGTTAAAGTCAGAGCGCAAAATTGCAACGCAAAGCAACAAAAAAGTTGCAACACAACTTAACGCTGCTTTACCATTGCCTACAGTAGATACAGTGAAGCATACAGGCAATGAAAAGGATGCTTCCCTCCCTGTATCTGTTTACGTCTGCGTTTAGAGGTAACGCACTGCAGCGGTGCGTCACAATAAACAACATTTACAACGTGACTTTAATGTCGCACTGTGAACGCTGCATAGGCTTAAAGAGGAACTGTCAGCCATAAATACTAGATAAATACTTGCTCTACTTACATAATATGTGTATTGCATGGTCCACGTTATGATTCCTGTGAATTTTATAAAGGAAAGGTAGAGAATCCTATTCTAGACAGTTTCCATATTTACTGTGGCTATTTTGAAGCCAGTCCTGATGTAATATCCGCCCTTAGTCTCCTCTGCCTGATTTGTCCGCCCTTCACTAGAGAAAGTGCATTGTCGCATGAGAAATATTGGCCAATCAGAGAGGAACAGAGGTGTGGGAGGGGAAAACAGGAGGGAAAGAGGCTTCAGCCAATCAGGCTGCATTAGTTAAGTCTGAGGGGAAGTAGAGAAGTAAAAAAATGACAACCCAGCATGCCCTGCAACTTCTCTTTTGTGTACCAAGTAAGAGTCAGGTAAACTGGGGAATGATCATTTATCAACAAGAAAAGTAATAGTGATTGTAATGTTTGGATTGCCTGGTTAGAATCCTTATTACTTATTTACCAGATAAAAATAAAGAATTGATTTTATGCCCGACAGTTACTCTTTAACATTGCAGTGCAGTAACCTGCATTATGCGACTTTATAAACGCAGGACAGTAACATCACACTGTGAATCTAGCCTCATGCAGGGGGATAGAAAAAAAAAAAGGTCAATAAATAAGAAAGGTCAATAGTAACAGATGGGAGCACTGGAGCATTATGCTAGGTACACTCAATGCATTTTTTCCGCAGTTTTTCGGTTCGATCGATTTTCGATTCATTTTTCCGCTCAATTTCCCACTCAATTGTCTTTTCTTATCAATTTCCATTCACTTCTATGAGAAATCAAGCAGTAAAATGCCGAAAGTAATTTTGGACATAACGGAAATTATCTATTGAACACATCTATCAAACGCAAAAACGTATCATGTGTACCTAACAATAAAGAGAACCTGTAACAAAAAAAGTCCCCTGGGAGGTACTCACCCTAGTTGGGGGAAGTCTCAGGGTCCCAATGAGGCTTCCCCCTCCCCTGTAGCTGCAGGCAGTCCAGCGCTGGCTCCCCCGAAGTGTCCTGCAATCCTCCCTCGAGAAGCTCCAGTGGGGGGGGGGAGTTGTTGAGGCTCTCAGCACGGAGATAGGTGGAAATAGCAGATCGCTGTCGGGCCGCTCTTCTGCGCAGGCGCAAGTCTCCTATTTCCGCCTGTCTCCGAGCGGAGAGCCAATACTGCGCCTGCGCTGGAGCTGGGAAGGTAAATATTTACATCCTCCGCCGTTCCGAGAGCTTTTTCGCCGCCGTGGGACACAGAAGGACAGGGAAGCCTCAATAGGATCTGCAGGTTTCCCCCACCCGAAGGGGAGTACCCCCCAGGGAAACTTTTTCTTATTACAGGTTTTCTTTAAATGACTGTGCTATTCAGCTAAGACATGAAATGTATGTAGTTCTGAGGCTGGGTTCACAGTGGTCAGTTGCATAACTTACGCGTTATGAGTGGGAACTGCAATGGAGACTAAACATAAACTTTAATACAAACACTGCATGCAGTGAGTTAGTATAACGCGATCCGATACTGGTAATAGCCCCATAGAATTGTATGGGCAGTAAGTTGACATGCAGAATAATCTGCAACACAACTGGGCACAGTGCAAGGAAAAGCCCTACTTAGGAGTAGAGCTGTAGCCACAATGGTTTATCATTCAGGTTTTCTTTAAAGGGAACCTAAAGTGAGAGAGATTAAGCAATACCAGTTGCCTGGCTGCCCTGCTGACCCTCTGCCTCTAATACTTTTAGCCATAGACCAGGGGCGTAACTAGACATCACTGGGCCCCCTGCGAAACTTTGGAAGTACCCCCCCCCCCGGCCTCCTCGCTTTCTGCACAGGAACACTGAGGACCAATGTGGTTTCCCCATGCAGAGAAAAATACTTATGGTGGCCATACATGGTACAATAAAAACATTTGATTATCCCGTTTATTCGATCTAAATGATCGAATCAAATGAAAGTTGAAAATATATTTTTTTTCAATCAAGAAATTTGAACGATGATCCGTTTTTTTCGAGAAAAATCAGATCGGACATGCTGGAAAAATCTTTATATTTGATCTAACTGAATAATTGAACTAAATTATCTAATCAAAAAAAAAAATGAAAAATTGTACTATGTATGGCCACCTTTAGACTTAAAGGAAACGTCAGGCATTCTAAGCTACCCCCAAATCTACTTATCTGGGGCTTCCTCCAGCCTCTTGCAGCTGACAAGGGCTTGTCGCAGCTCTGCTCCCAGTACATACACACACACACAGCCGTATTATTTTACTACATGCTATATGGAGGAACAACAATGACATGCTGAACATAACATATAGTATTCACTGTAACTTTGGCAAAGCATTCAGAATGTCACTGATTGATACTGTTATTACAGGATCTGGGACTCCGTGTGAGACAACATACTCTCAATGAGGCAGCAACAGTCAGACATCAATCTTTCCCATTCTACTGTGTCCAGTAATCAGACACCATAATGTCACTAGCCTGTGTGTGTGTGTGTGTGTCTGTTTGTAATGTTGTACATTAAGTCATCAGAACTTTGCTGCAGTGTGAGACAGATGTTTTTTTACGAACCCTAGGGAGCAGGGACAGTGTACAAATTCCAAAGTGTGTATGATTCCTTATCTGTGTGGTGGACACATGTAGTCAACATAACAATGGTATGAGAGTAGAATACGTTTTCTCTCCATGCCCTTAGTTGCTTGTTCGTCTCTCAAACTTTTTCCTCCATGGGGCCCCTTAGGCTTCTGGGCCCCCCTGCAGAGGCATCCCTTTCAGGGTCTATTGTTACGCCCCTGCCATAGCCCCTGAACCAGTATGTGGCAGATCAGGTGTTTCTGACTGAAGTGTGATTGGATTAGCTTGCATGCTTGTTTAAGGAGTGTGAAACGATGAAGAGCGTATTTTGCCCGAAACGAACTTATGTTGCTGCCTACACAATATAAGGTATTGCTCATGATTTGCACATTACGTCAAGCCACACATATGCTCTTTCACTCTTATGAAAAAATGTTTATCATGAATTGTGCTGTTGTGATATTTATTACAATTGCATTTCTGGCCAAAACTCTGTGCAAAAAAGGATTTTGTTTTGTATTTTTATGTCAATAAAAGTGAGTTAAGCTTTTTGCTACTGCCATATGTTGTTGTGGTCTCTAGAAGAAAAATACAGGAAGTCTTTATGAAACACATTGACTATCATGGGTGGGGGGGACAGAACTGTGGGGGAACCCTACTTCTAACCTTTCTCCCCTGTGATATAGCAGCCCAGCCTCCAGATCAGGTGTTTTTGTGACAACACTCGTCATGGGTGTGAAGATCATGATGTCTTTCCTTATGACTCTTGCAATATGGGCCCCCACGTTGTGAGGGTCACCAAGAGCAAGACCAGATTACTAGAAAGGCTAAAAAGGCTCAGGCCTTGGGTGGCTGCAGCCTTTGGAACCAACTGGACATGAAAGAGGGTTTGCTACATATGAAAGCTGTCTGGCTGGAGCCCGGGGCGCATGTGTTTGAACCACAAGGTGCATGGGAATTGCATCCATCTGTCTGGGAAAATCGCAGACATCACAGAATTGCAGTCCACGTACCGCAAAAGAGCAACAGATCCATTTTAGACTGACAATGTGAACTGATCCTCTTTATAAAGAAGAAGGGGCGCTTTGAGTCTTCTACCAAAGTAATACAGCGCTGCTGTTGGGCAGGTCTCACCTGATTCAGATGTGGCTGGCACAGCGTACGCAGCCTCAGCACACTTGCGTCCCACTTGGCCGAGCCGGGGACCAGGCTCACACACGTAGGGGCGGATGTGACGTCACGTCCCGGCGTCCTCCGGGGTCTGTAGTGATGGAAACCAGGACGCTCACCCGGGGAGCGATATACGGAAGTAGGCTATCCAATATGCTGCTGCGGACGGAACTCCGCAGTATGGATGGAAAAAAGAGGTGCATTCAAAGATAAAAGTACTGGGAATGTACAATTTATTAAAACGACGCGTTTCACGAAGGCTCACCCTCCGCTTTATCAAGTTCATAACATATTTAAAAATGCACCTTTTTATATCATACATGGTCCTTGTTAGCCAATGGGCTTAGCATGGGCGGGGGCAGTGGTACCTTAATCATCCTAAGAGGGGGTCTAGCAGTGTAATGTTCCCATTATAGGAGCATTTCTGTTATCAATAAGGCTATATATAAAGTAAAAAGTAGAGCTATACTGCTCTTATGTAGAAAAAATGACATATATATAAAAAATATATAAAAACCTTTTTATAAAATATATAAATAATTGGATGTAGGTAGCCTACTGGGTGCAATGTGTCCCCTGATTGTTTTCCCCCTTCTGTAGACTATCCGTGGTTTTGGGGGGAGGGCCTGTCTTAGTATAGGGTCACTAAGTAGGACCGGCCAATATTTATCTATATATGTATGGTTCATATACCCCTTAACTAGCCCCTCTTGGGAGTGTAGTTCTTAGTGTGTCTTGGGAGCTATTGTGTGGTGTATATGTTACGGCCAGAACCCGGTTCTGGCCGGCCAATTTGCGAAGTGGCCGCAGCACAGCGGCCAATGTTAGAAATGCAAAGCTACACTTATTTTACGGCCGTCTCGCTGCGGCCAAATGTATTAAAAGTTGCTTAAATTTAATTAAATATAGCCGGCGGCGATGTGATAGATGAAGCCGCCGGCTTTCGCACTGCCTCCCCCCCCGATTCTCCCCCCCCCGCCTCTCTCCTTGTCCCCGCCTTCCATACAATACGGAGCCGCCGGGAGAGTCGTTCATCGCGGCAGGGGAAGCAGAGCGGGGAGGCTGCAGACATTGCTTCTGCCAGCGCCCGCTCTGCAGGAACGGCAGGATTCCCCTGCCGCGACGAACGACTCTCGGGGACACGCGTGTCCCCGCCCGGCTGCTCCGTATGTCGTATAGGAGGCAGGGAGAGGAGAGAGGCGGGGGGGGGGAGGAGGAGAGGAGGAGGAGGCAGTGCGAAAGCCGGCGGCTTCATCTATCACATTGCCGCCGGCTATATTTAATTAAATTAAGCAACTTTTAATACATTTGGCCGCAGCGAGACGGCTGTAAAATAAATGTAAACTTTCCATTTCTAACATTGGCCGCTGCGCTGCGGCCACTTCGCGCATTGGCCGGCCAGAACCCGAAGTGGCTGGCCAGAACTAGAAGTGGCCACACTTCGGGTTCTGGCCGTAACATATATATGTGTTTTTTTTGGGGGGGAGGGAAATATGGTGTCAAATAGATGTAAGGCTTTTTGGCATTGCATGGTGCATGGCAGCTCTTTAAGATTGACATTTTTGTCTATATACAATTATTTATATATTTTATAAAAAGGTTTGTAATGTAATTTTTTCTACATAAGAGCAGTATAGCTCTACTTTTTACTTTATATATAGCCTTATTGATAACAGAAATGCTCCTATAATGGGAACATTACACTGCTAGACCCCCTCTTAGGATGATTAAGGTACCACTGCCCCCGCCCATGCTAAGCCCATTGGCTAACAAGGACCATGTATGATATAAAAAGGTGCATTTTTAAATATGTTATTGTCACGGACGATTGCGGGGACGCAGGCGCGTCCTGGAACCGCCCGTGAAGAAAAGAACGATCGCACTCGATTCCTGCGTCGATTGCGCGTCAAATCGGTACAATCTGGATTTATTGTGTAGGAGGTCTGCAGTCCTTTTCTTAGCAAGAGAGCACCATTCCAAATGCTGGTTGGCCCTTTTGATATGCTAATGAGCCTGGGCCCAGAGAGTCCCTGGCTTCAAGCTGTGCTGATGGCCCATCCATCAGGTATAAGGTGACAAGCAGCTGGCAGGAAGACTGGCCCTGTGACTGCTGATCAAGCCAGAGGTGTAAACTCAGAGTTGTCTAAGCAGATTTCACATTCAGATGTTAATTGAAGGAGCCAACAGGGCCTTCATAGACAAGAAGCAGACACAGCTGGACTCCAGTCAGGCTGACTCCAGCCTTAGCAGGAAGAAATGAATGTACAATATAATCTTTTGCCCATTTACAGAATACAATAAATAGGGTGGTTATGAGAGCGGTATCATTGGATCCGTAGGGTCATGCTGGATCTCTTGATACCAGTCGAGAGGGGCCCGGGGCCCCTACCACCCAGGTATGAATCTACTCAGGACCCTGATCTGATGCACTAGCCATGTCAGGTATCATATTAATCTGTATTTTCCTCCAAGTATGAAGCTGTTACCCCCCTAAATGTAACGTGTATGGTTCAGGAGTTACAGCAATTCATAAGTTTAGCTCTAAAATCTCTGAGAGGGAATGAACTGTCATTTGCTGGTAGTTCAGAGGGGGCCGGCATTGCCACACCCCCAAACCAGCTTCATCAAAAGCACAGAGCCAGCAGGCGGGCGTTTGTCCTCCACACTGAACCATCTTGCACTCATCAGATGCCAGCTTGAGGATATGCTGGCATCCACCTGGTCTGAACTCTGAACTCTGGACTTTGAAACCAAGGACTTTATGATTCTTCCCACAATAAGGACATCTTTCCAGAACTAAGTATTTTTCTCCCTTCTTTTATTTTTCATACTGGCTATTGCTGTTTTCATAATTGTTGATTTTCATAATTGTCTGTATATATTAATTATTTATATTGCGTGAATAAACGACTTTCTCCAAGTCATTCACTTTCCGCTACCCTGCTTATCAGCACACACAGAAATGATCCCGGGTCTCTGAAGATACGCTACTGTTTGTTTGTTGTTGGCTAGACAGAATATCGTGTGTTTAACCGTTTTATTCGCAGGACCAGTCAGTTAGTGGGCCCCACGGTCCCATAGTAACCGCGGTGGTGGCAGTTTACTCTGAACCAGTAGGTGACGTTGTAATCACCCGTGTCTCACAGGCTCCCTTCTGAGTTGTCTGCGGCTAATTCTTAACGGTTCCTGCGCATTGACTGCGACCAGAGTTCGCACGATCTGTGCGCTGGCACCGTTTAGAAGGCTAAGTGCGGTCAGCCACTGAGGGCTCCTGTGACAGTGTTAGGCAGCGGTGGGACCTGTGTTGTGCTGAAAGTATCTGCGATAGCGCTAGCGCTATCGAGAAACGAACTAATTCGTTGGTGTAGCTGGAAGGCAATATATTTTTTATATATACAGAGAGACTGTGTAGCCAGTACCCCTCCCCAAAAGTTTTATTTTATTTGGCATGGAAATGTCCGGGAACTACCAGAACATGTGCCTAGCAGACCTGGAAAATCTTTGCGAAGAGAGGGGCATTGGCATCCTCCGCAAGACAAAACGGGACCTGATGGCAGACTTGTCCAGATGGGATGCCCAGCAACTGCGGGAGCCGGGAGTGTCCGCTGAGGTGGATACCAGCCCATCTGACAATCAAGGGGAACCAGAGGCTGAAGATCTTAGGCGTACAGAGGTTGAGCATCCTGCGGGCCCTGTTGCAACAGTTACGCCAGAGACTGTCAGTATGGACCCCAATCCCAGAGTTTCTGACATTACTCGCCCGGAACTGGCCAGTACTGGACTGTCCAGGGGTGCTGACCCGGTAATGCAGCAGGCATTACAAAAGCTGATGGAGACTGACCTGGACAAGTACATGCAGTACATGGAAGCCCGCGAGGAGCGGGAACGCCAATCTGCAGAACGCAAGGCTGCTGCTGCTGCTGCTGCTGCTGCTGCTGAACGCCACGCAGAGAGGGATGCCGCTGAGCGAGAACGGGAGCGCCAATCTGCAGAGGCGCGGGAGAGACGACAGCATGAGCTCGACATGGCAAAGGTTCAACAGGCCAGCCGGAGTTCACCGCCCAGCCTCCCTGCTGAAGGAGCTGCAGCACCCGTAAGTGCAAAATTTAAGTTTGCTAATATTGAAAAAGACACTGACATTGACTTGTTTTTGCGGTCTTTTGAAAAAGCATGCCGTCAGTATCGTCTGTCCCAAGACCAGTGGGCCAGACATCTGACACCGTTGCTGCGCTACAAAGCGCTTGATGCCTTCGCAGAATTGCCTGCGGAGAAGGATAATGATTATGCTGCTATAAAAGACGCTATCATTACTAAGTACCAGCTGACGCCAGAAGCCTATCGGAAAAAGTTCAGGGCCTGGCAGAAAAAGTCTTCTGATTCGTACCGAGATGTGGTCAGCAGCTTGCTCACCACACTCCGCCAGTGGACACTAGGCCTCACCAAAGGGTCTTATGGCGTCCTGGAGGACTTGATAGTCCTGGAACAATTTCTGAACATTTGCCCTGCTGATGTACGACAATTTGTGCTAGAACGCAAGCCGGCTTCAGCAACTGTCGCTGCAGACCTTGCTGAGACTTTTGCAACTACCCGGGTGGCTGATACACGCAGAACTGTCCCATCCAGCTGGAGAGGAGGTCAGCCCAATACCTCGGCAGACCCTCCTGCCCCTGTGAGCCGTCCGCCACAGAGGCCACCCAGCGCAGCTGCTGCACCCAGGCCTGCAGCGCCTGGAGAGGTCATCTGTCACTACTGCCGCCAGACCGGACACATGAAATTCGACTGTCCGGAGCGGAGACAGACACCACCAGCACCTGGATCATCTGCATCACCTGCACCTCACCCACAGCAGAGGCAACCCGCCAGCGAACCACAGCCTGGATCATCAGATTTTGTCCTGTTTGCCCGCGGAAAGGAAATCCGCGACCGAACCGACCAGCAGCAACTTGTTAGAGTGAACGGCAAAGTTGTCACCGGATTCCGAGACACCGGAGCTGACATCACGTTAGTTCACTCACACCTTGTGCCAAAGGAGAGCATCAGCTCCAGCCGATCCCTTGCCCTTACTGGAGTAGAGGGCACCCTTTTCCACATAGCCCACGCCAGAGTGAAGCTGGATTGGGGAGTGGGAGGGGTCCACGAAAGGGTTGTTGGGGTTATGAAGGATCTCCCAGTCCCTGTGTTGCTAGGGACTGATTTGGGCAAGCTTGTGTCCTACTATGAACCTGCCACGACCGCCTTGTCGCTCACGGAAGGAGACGGACTCCCCACCCACCACCAGGTACTTTATACACTTGGGGGAGCACCAGGGGGAGGTGGGTTGAATGTGCCCAGTTCAAGGGTACCAGGTTCAACAGTGCCTGCTTCAAAGGCACCTGAGTTTGATGTACAGACTGTCTGTTGTGATGATGCTGTAACTGTACCTGAGTTTACTGTACAACCTGTCTGTAATGAAAAAATGTCTATACCTGTCAATGTCATTACTGCATGCAATGATGATTTGAGTAATGTCCGTCTGTGCCATTCTGACAGTGTACCGGTGCTAGCAGTACCGCGCAGCTGCACTACTCAGAACCCGAGCTCAGGACAGGTGGAGGGGGTTCCGGCCTCCTCCCCCTCCTCTGACCACAGGGATGAGACCTTTCAGCCGCTGGCCTCGTGTGACATGAGCCAGTTGGCTGAAACTGACAGCGCCATATTCTCAGCCGCACTACAAAGTGACCCAAGCCTGGAGGTGCTCAGGAAGCAAGCCGCTGAGCCCCTCGCAGACGGGGCCGCTTTCAAGGTGTACTGGGAAGGTGGGAGACTGTACAGTGAGTCTGTACAGCCCCCTACAGGTAGATCCCACGCGAATACCAAATGGCTTGTGGTCCCGAGTGCGTTCAGGGGACATGTGCTGAAATCCGCACATGGTAATCCTCTGACCGGGCACTCGGGTGTCCGCAAGACACTCGCCGGTATTCGGAAACAGTTTTATTGGCCCCGGATGAACAGGGATGTAGCCAACTACTGCAGGGCATGTGCCGTCTGTCAGGAGCTGGGAAGGTCCAGGGATTCCCGCGGGGTTCCCTTAGGTCCACAGCCACTCAGCAGGGGAACCCTGCGTGGGCTGGCTGTTGACCTAACCAACCCACTGCCCGTTGTCCGCAGTCCCGGCAGACGCCACGTCCGACTGCAGTGGCGCAAACGCCCTGTCCAGAACGGTCCATGTTGGGTCAACCCTGAGGGTAGCAGACCGCGACCGGTCCAGGGGAACCGAGCCACAGGCTCCAATAGGTTTTCCCGCCGTACCGGCAACTCGAGGCCCGTCAGCCAGGTTAGCGGCGCCGCCACACATCTTGCGGATGAGTGGCTAAGCCACGGACAAGGGGGGGGGCTGTCACGGACGATTGCGGGGACGCAGGCGCGTCCTGGAACCGCCCGTGAAGAAAAGAACGATCGCACTCGATTCCTGCGTCGATTGCGCGTCAAATCGGTACAATCTGGATTTATTGTGTAGGAGGTCTGCAGTCCTTTTCTTAGCAAGAGAGCACCATTCCAAATGCTGGTTGGCCCTTTTGATATGCTAATGAGCCTGGGCCCAGAGAGTCCCTGGCTTCAAGCTGTGCTGATGGCCCATCCATCAGGTATAAGGTGACAAGCAGCTGGCAGGAAGACTGGCCCTGTGACTGCTGATCAAGCCAGAGGTGTAAACTCAGAGTTGTCTAAGCAGATTTCACATTCAGATGTTAATTGAAGGAGCCAACAGGGCCTTCATAGACAAGAAGCAGACACAGCTGGACTCCAGTCAGGCTGACTCCAGCCTTAGCAGGAAGAAATGAATGTACAATATAATCTTTTGCCCATTTACAGAATACAATAAATAGGGTGGTTATGAGAGCGGTATCATTGGATCCGTAGGGTCATGCTGGATCTCTTGATACCAGTCGAGAGGGGCCCGGGGCCCCTACCACCCAGGTATGAATCTACTCAGGACCCTGATCTGATGCACTAGCCATGTCAGGTATCATATTAATCTGTATTTTCCTCCAAGTATGAAGCTGTTACCCCCCTAAATGTAACGTGTATGGTTCAGGAGTTACAGCAATTCATAAGTTTAGCTCTAAAATCTCTGAGAGGGAATGAACTGTCATTTGCTGGTAGTTCAGAGGGGGCCGGCATTGCCACACCCCCAAACCAGCTTCATCAAAAGCACAGAGCCAGCAGGCGGGCGTTTGTCCTCCACACTGAACCATCTTGCACTCATCAGATGCCAGCTTGAGGATATGCTGGCATCCACCTGGTCTGAACTCTGAACTCTGGACTTTGAAACCAAGGACTTTATGATTCTTCCCACAATAAGGACATCTTTCCAGAACTAAGTATTTTTCTCCCTTCTTTTATTTTTCATACTGGCTATTGCTGTTTTCATAATTGTTGATTTTCATAATTGTCTGTATATATTAATTATTTATATTGCGTGAATAAACGACTTTCTCCAAGTCATTCACTTTCCGCTACCCTGCTTATCAGCACACACAGAAATGATCCCGGGTCTCTGAAGATACGCTACTGTTTGTTTGTTGTTGGCTAGACAGAATATCGTGTGTTTAACCGTTTTATTCGCAGGACCAGTCAGTTAGTGGGCCCCACGGTCCCATAGTAACCGCGGTGGTGGCAGTTTACTCTGAACCAGTAGGTGACGTTGTAATCACCCGTGTCTCACAGGCTCCCTTCTGAGTTGTCTGCGGCTAATTCTTAACGGTTCCTGCGCATTGACTGCGACCAGAGTTCGCACGATCTGTGCGCTGGCACCGTTTAGAAGGCTAAGTGCGGTCAGCCACTGAGGGCTCCTGTGACAGTTATGAACTTGATAAAGCGGAGGGTGAGCCTTCGTGAAACGCGTCGTTTTAATAAATTGTACATTCCCAGTACTTTTATCTTTGAATGCACCTCTGTTTTCCATCCATACTGCGGAGTTCCGTCCGCAGCAGCATATTGGATAGCCTACTTCCGTATATCGCTCCCCGGGTGAGCGTCCTGGTTTCCATCACTACAGACCCCGGAGGACGCCGGGACGTGACGTCACATCCGCCCCTACGTGTGTGAGCCTGGTCCCCGGCTCGGCCAAGTGGGACGCAAGTGTGCTGAGGCTGCGTACGCTGTGCCAGCCACATCTGAATCAGGTGAGACCTGCCCAACAGCAGCGCTGTAATACTTTGGTAGAAGACTCAAAGCGCCCCTTATTCTTTATCTTTTCTTTATAGTGGTTATACTGGGAGCAGCTGAGCATATTCGACAGGGGCCTGATCGCACCAAGGGGTGTCATCCACCACCCTCTCTTTGCTGATCCTCTTTATGACATACCATCCGTTCACTGTCAGTTTGCATTGCAGTAAAACGTGTTACATGTTCTGCTCAAATGGGAACACAGCCACAAAGGTCTGAGCCTTGGGCAGCTGCAGACCTAGGGGGCACCTGGATATAAAAAGAGGGGTTGCTAGTGTTAACTCATGATAGGGGACTCAAGTAGTGATGGTCATTTCTAAGATAACTCATGGAGAAGCATGTGATTTGTTCGATCAGCTGATAATTCTGCAAAGCTCTGATTTGCTGTGATCACACCCTGATTTATCATTTGACCATGACTAGAAAATCAGAGTCATACACATCTATCACCTTACCACACTGATCACATGCTTCTCCATGATTTCTCCTAGACATGCCCGTCGCTTATCAGAGACTTACATATCTATCACCTTTCCAAACTGATCACATGCTTCTCTGTGACTTCTCCTAGACATGACATCACTAGTCTCCAGCTGAGAGGAAGTGACGAGACGTAGGTCCATATTATACGTTTATTTTACATTGCAATGGAGAAAACAGATTGCACAAAATCAGTAACAAGCAGAATTCTGAAGCAAAAAAATGTCTGTCAGTATCTTTTAGTCACATTTCATCATCATTGCATCATTATGTCTGGTAGATTCTGGTTACAATTAAGTGGTCAAACAAAATATGCCTTAGAGTCCAAGCTTTTAATAGTTAAGGGGGTGTTTCTATCATGTGAGACTAAGTCAGCCTTGACATTTATGACGTCTTGTTAGGGCCTTTGTTTGGTGGCTCGATGGTAGGAGACCCGTCTATTTTTTCTCTGCTGAGGTGATGTGGACTGTACTCTGCAAACAAATACAGAAGCCGTATCAGTCTTTTCCTAAATGTTAAATGAAGAAAAATACACCAACGAAATGAAGAAAAATAGACATTCAATATTTTTCAAGATATGTGATCAATGTAACTACATACAGGTCCACTGCACCACATTATCACTAGTACATGTGAAAGAGGGGGCTGAAAATTGGGAGCAAAACATGAAAAAGGGAAGCTGCTGACCAAGTTCATGAAAGAGAGGGGCTATGGTACACAAATAATGCACATGAAGGAGGAGGCTGCACATGGAATGGGAGGGGCTACAGGACATGGATGATACACATGGAAGAGGGGGCAGCACATGGAATGGGAGGGGCTACAGTACACGGATGTTACACATTGAAGAGGGGGCAGCACATGGAATGGGAGGGGATGCTGTACATGGATGTTACACATGGAAGAGGGAGCAGCACATGGAATGGGAGGGAGGCTACAGTATATGGATGTCACCCATGGAAGAGGGGGCAGCACATGGAATGGGAGGGGCAGCTGTACATGGATGTTACACATGGAAGAGGGGGCAGCACATGGAATGGGAGGGGCTGCAGGACATGGATGATACACATGGAAGAGGGGGCAGCACATGGAATGGGAGGGGCTGCTGTACCTGGATGTTACACATGGAAGAGGGAGCAGCACATGGAATGGGAGGGAGGCTACAGTATATGGATGTCACACATGGAAGAGGGGGCTGCCCATGGAATGGGAGGGGCTGCTGTACATGGATGTTACACATGAAAGAGGGGGCTGCACATTGAATGGGAGGGGCTACAGTACATGGATGATACACATGGAAGAGGGGACAGCACATGGAATGGGAGGGGCTTACAGTACATGGATGATACACATGGAAGAGGGGGCAGCACATTCAATGGAAGGGTCTACAGTACATGAATGATACACATGGAAGAGGGGGATGCACATGGAATGGGAGGGGCTGCTGTACATGGATGTTACACATGGAAGAGGGGGCAGCACATGGAATGGGAGGGGCTGCTGTACATGGATGTTACACATGGAAGAGGGAGCAGCACATGGAATGGGAGGGAGGCTACAGTATATGGATGTCACACATGGAAGAGGGGGCTGCCCATGGAATGGGAGGGGCTGCTGTACATGGATGTTACACATGAAAGAGGAAGCTGCACATTGAATGGAAGGGTCTACAGTACATGAATGATACACATGGAAGAGGGGGCTGCCCATGGAATAGTAGGGGTGCTGCTGAACACAAAAGGTGATCCACAACATACTTGACCTACGGGCACAAAAAGTATAAATCCAGCCAACCCCCATTTCTAGGTGGGTGGTTCCTCCTGAGTAATCCCCCATCCTCCTCCACTGGCCAACGCTGACCCCTCCCCCCAAAAAAAATAAGACTTATTGACGCTTGTCAGCGGCTCGTGCATGAGCAGTAGCGCGGACCTACTCGGGCTCTACACGGAAACACCCGAGCCTGACTGGAATGCACAAGTTGTCTGCGCTTTTGCAGACTTTTTCCCCCTTTGCCCGAGCAGGTCCGTGTTACTGCGCAGGTACAGTGCAGATCTCACCGCTGAAACGGCCTAGCTGAGGAGGATGTGAGAAGCCTCAGAGGCTTCCTTCTCCCCAGGAAAGTATTCATTCATTGTAATTAGTTCTCACAGATTTACTTTAAAAGTGCTGTCTGATGGCCATGTGCAGTGTTGTTTGCAAATTTATTTTCACATAAAAAAATGCCATTTTCGGTTTTGCCTTTTTACCCACGAAAATACTCTACATTTTTCACATTTTCGCCCAAATAGCAAATAAAGAAAAAAAACAAGTGTCATATTTTCGACCAAATAGCAATTTTAAAAAAAAACTGCCATATTCCAAATGTGCTTTGCGCGAAAACACAAAAATTTATAGTGACTTAAAGAGAGTCTGAAGCTCTCGCTTCAGACCTCATATATAGCAGGGGCATGTGTGCCCCTGCTAAAACGCCGCTATCCCACGGCTTAACGGGGGTCCCTGTCCCCCCAAATCCCCTCCGTAATGCGGGGGAGCGCTTCCTGGTTGGGGCAGGGCTAACCGCTGCAGCCCTGCCCCACGCGCGTCTGTCAGCGCGTATCTCCGCCTCTCCCCCACCCCTCTCAGTCTTCCTTCACTGAGAGGGGCGGGGGAGAGGCGGCGATGCACGTCTGATAGACGCGCTGGGAGGCAGGGCTGCAGCCGTTAGCCCTGCCTCCAGGAAGCAAAATCAGCGACCAAGTCTGCGACCAAGGTTTGCCAGGGGTGGGTTGAGGGGTCAGGGACCCTCGTTCAGCCGCGGGATAGCGGCGTTTTAGCAAGGGCACACATGCCCCTGCTGTATATGAGAGCTGAAGCGAGATTTAGTCTCGCTTCAGTGTCTCTTTAATCTTCTCTCCCCATATTAGGCCTTACAGAAAGAGAAAAATGAATGCAAAAAAACGCTAAACTAATTTATTTTTTTTAAGTGAAAAAAGCGCTAAATTTTTTGATCTTATTTTTGCTTGTCAAAAAGAAAATTGTACTTATTTTCACGAAAATAGCTTGAAAAGAATATCAGCATTTTTTTGTTCATCACTGGTCATGTGATAGCTCATAATGTTCAGAGAGTTCCACCCACAGAAGGGCGGAAGAACTGCAGAGTTCAGAATGAGAAGAGGGACATCTGCTGGTGGACAAAGGAAGTCCACACAAAAGTTCAAATCAAGGGGACCCCATCATTTGTAATTACACCCCTGGATGCTGAGTCACAATTTGGCATCAATAGCATGAAATGATAAAGCCAACCTACCTCATGTCGCCAGTCCAGGCTGGTGGTGGTGGTTTGGGATGTGTAGTGTGAAGCTGTCAAAACTGAAAGAATTGTATGATGTCATTATGTCAATATTATTATCATCATCATACTTATTACTGATTTATAAAGCATTAAAGCGGGATTGTCACCATAAAAATCAAATTTCAACAGCAACTGGTCTGAGTGTATTAAGTGATAAAGATGCTAATCCTGCGTTCAAAACTTGCAAAACTTTTTCTGCCGTTATGGTTTGGAGTTATCACATACTTTAGGAGCACTGGCCCTAGTGCCAAACAGTGCCAAAGAGTTGAATGCTGGGAGTTCTTTTTATCTATAATATATTCCGCCTCTTCCATTTATTTCCCTGTCTAGCTGCTTATCAGAAACACCCTCTGATCACTAGTGTTTACATGCAAGGCTGAGGTGACTCAGTGATTGGATGTGTAAATAAAACAATAGACAGTGCAGTTGTTAGTATACACCTCAGTGGGAGTGTCTGAAGACTCTGGGAGGAGGGCAGCTAATGAATACACAATGAGCAAGAGAAGGGAGGAGGGGACAAGAGTCAGGGAGGATACGATGTCAGCATTAGCTTGGCAAGATAGCCACTGCCTACAATAGGATTTTCTGCTTTTCCTTTATAAAATTCACAGCAATCATTACGTGGATAGCACAATACATCTGTTATGTAAGTAGAAGTAGTATTTATCTACTTATATATGTGTTTTTTATTTCTAGGTTAGCATGGGTGTCGCTTGTTCTTTAAGATATTCTGTTGTGTCGTCCAGAATAATAGACTAAAACAGATACATAAAAATAAAGACAACAGTACTGTATACATAAAATTGGTATATAATACAGAATTGGCAAAAGTAGAAAGAAGCGCAGGGGACTAGTGTGAATGCTGCACAATTTGATTCCATGCGGTGCATCAGAGGTTACAGCACAGAAAAGTAAAGGGACAGCCTAACAGCCATTTCACTTCGTTCACTGAGAGGGGCGGGGAGAGGCGGCGATCAGTGCAGATTGATCGGACTGGAGGCAGAGCTACAGCCCAACGGTCTGCCTCCCCCGGGCAGCAAAATGTATGACTTGGAAAGTCGTGGAATTTTGCCTCGGGATTTTGAGGGTTTTCATTGAGAGTTCAGCCGCGGGGATGCAGCGTTTCAGGTGTGGCATTCATTCTAAAGAAGACTATTTTCCCCTCAGATGTCCTTTAACCACCCTGGCGTTCTATTAAGATCGTCAGGGCGGCTGCATGAGGGTTTTTTTGTAAATAAAAAAAAAACTATTTCATGCAGCCAACTGAAAGTTGGCTGCATGAAAGCCCACTAGATGGCGCTCCGGAGGCGTTCTTCTGATCGCCTCCGGCGGCCAAAAGTAACACAGAAGGCCTCAATGAGCAGCCTTCCGTGTTTGGCTTCTCCTGTCGCCATGGCGACGAGCGGAGTGACGTCATGGACGTCAGCCGACGTCCTGACGTCAGCCGCCTCCGATCCAGCCCTTAGCGCTGGCCGGAACTATTTGTTCCGGCTGCGCAGGGCTCAGGCGGCTGGGGGGACCCTCTTTCGCCGCTGCTCGCGGCGGATCGCCGCAGAGCGGCGGCGATCGGGCAGCACACGCGGCTGGCAAAGTGCCGGCTGCGTGTGCTGCTCTTTATTTCATCAAAATCGGCCCAGCAGGGCCTGAGCGGCACCCTCTGGCGGTAATGGACGAGCTGAGCTTGTCCATACCGCTAAGGTGGTTAAGGGCTCATTTGCACTAAGATTTCATGCATGCATTCCCGAGTCTCGACACATGGCATGCATGTCCCAGCACATTAAAGTACAGATGCCAAGAGACGCAACACAACAGAACTCAGAGGGAAAACGCGTGTCATGCATTCAAATGCCCCTTGACACTTTAAAAAGCAACACAATAAACAATCTTCAATTGTGAATGATAAAGTGCAAACTGCATATGATGTGCACTGCGCTACAACACGCAGCAACTGTGAATGGGGTGGTTTCACACTGGGGCGGTGAGGTAATTTTACCACAACACACCACAGGTCAATGAAAGTCTATGGAGACTTTCATACTGCACCGATGCGGTGCGATGGAAGTGACGTAATCGCCACCTCCCTGACGCTCCACTAAACCTACATTATCGCGTGGTTATGCATTGAGCTGCATTGACATGTGGCGGACTGGAAGTCATGTAAGTCTGTGGCAATTCAGGGGTTGTTAAAAAAAGATGGTGGAAGCGGTGCAGCTTGCATGTGTGCATCAGCGCAGTTCCGTATTTCTGAAACAGGAAGTGAGCGCAAGTAAGTGTCACTTCCTGTTTGGATGTCAGCCAGTAGGGGGATTACTGCGCATTAATGTGGTAATCCCCCTGGGCCTCACCGCAATGCTGACGCCAATGTATAGTCTGAAACTAGCCTAAAATATCCCCGAGGCAAAAGCTGCTACAAACAACAGATACTTACCTAGGTAGACGTCAGCCTCTGAATAGTCCAGAGGCACCCCGTGTCACCTACGCCCCCACCGTTGCCGCACAAGGACCCCCGGAACCAGGGCCGGTTCTCCCATGAAGCAAGGGGAAACATTTGCATCAGGCACAGAGATTACAGGGGCAGCATGTTTGTACTGTGTTTACACTAACAGCATGCAGTCAGAGTAGGAAGAGAAAAAGCAGGTGAGGAAAAGCAGCTTGTTGTGCTGTGTGAGGAGTCTGACAGTGATTGAGGAGGGGGAGGCAGGCGAGCAACAGAGTTTCATTTGACTTGCACAGCAGAAGGGAGGAGAGGGCTCTATCATATGATTAAGGACAAGTAGGGGGAAGGGAGGGGAGCATCCTCACAAGTTTGCCTCAGTCAGCAAAAAGTCTAGACTCGGCCCTGCCCGGAACATATCCAACAAGAGCTTATTGAATATGTTATCTTGGCCATGCTCCCCGCCATATATGAGCGCGGCAGTTTTGCACCTACGGGAGTATGTCCACGATTGCGCAGTAACCCTGAGCCGCCTATGCAGGAGCAGCTCCTTGTTACTGTGCAGGCGTGGCCTTACACGGGCACAGTACCGCCGCGCTCATGCATAAAGAGGAGAGCTGCTGCGATCTTCCAGAGGGTCAGTGGTGGTAGGGGCGAGGAGAACACAGGAAGCATCGGGAGGGTCCAGAATTTTCCAAAAAGACCTTATAGTTTTTGAGAAAATCGATTTTAGAATGCAAAGAAAAAATGTTTTTTAAACTCCGAAAAATTAGTTTAACCTCCTTGCCGGTTATCCCGAACTCAACTCGGGGTAACCTGCACAGGAGGGTTTCTCAGGCCCCGCTGGGCCGATTTCTATCAAATAAAAAGGAGCACACGGAGCCGGCAATTTGCCAGCCACGTGTGCTACCTGATCGCTGCCGCAGCGCGGCGATCCGCCGCGTGCAGCGGCGAAAGAGGGTCCCCCCAGCCGCCCGAGCCCAGCGCAGCCGGAACAAACAGTTCCAGCCAGCGCTAAGGGCTGGATCGGAGACGGCTGACATCAGGACGTCGGCTGACGTCCATGACGTCACTCCGCTCGTCGCCGTGGCGACGAGGAAAGCGAGGGGCAGTGATACGCTGTAGAGGCAGAGCTGCAGCCCAAAGCGCTGCCTCTATGCGGAAGGAGACCCGCGATGTGCCCCAGGGAGTTAGGGGTGATTTATGGAGTTTTCAGCTGCTGGGATGCAGCGTTTTAGGAGGGGCAATTATGTTAAAGGGGAACTTCAGCCTAAACAAACATACTGTCATTAAGTTACATTAGTTATGTTAATTATAATTAGGGATGGGACGAATCCACAATTTTTTCGAATCCGAATCCGAAAAGGTTCTCGAATATCTCGAACCTTTCGAATCCCGAATCTAACGAATCCTGCACATAAGAATTGTGCGATCCGTGGTATAGTTGCCCCTAGTATAAATAGCCAGGCATAGGTGCCCCCAGTACAGATAGCCAGGCATAGGTGCCCCCAGTACAGGTAGCCAGGCATAGGTGCCCCCAGTACAGATAGCCAGGCATAGGTGCCCCCAGTACAGGTAGCCAGGCATAGGTGCCCCCAGTACAGGTAGCCAGGCATAGGTGCCCCCAGTACAGGTAGCCAGGCATAGGTGCCCCCAGTACAGGTAGCCAGGCATAGGTGCCCCCAGTACAGGTAGCCAGGCATAGGTCCCCCCCCCCCCAGTATAGGTAGCCAGGCATAGGTGCCCCTAGTATAGGTAGCCAGGCATAGTTGCCCTCAGTATAGATAGCCAGGCATAGGTGCCCCCAGTATAGGTAGCTTATGGTTCAGGTGGCCACAGTTTAGCTAGCGTAGCCAGGCATAGGTAGTCAGGTACAGTAAATTGTGCCCCTCAAAGACAAACAGAATGCGAGTATAGTACTTTTCTTACTGTAGCAAGATGTCTGTGGTGGTCTCTGTCTTTGGCGGCAGCTTGTGTGAGGCTCAGGCGGCAGCTTGTGTGAGGCTCAGGCGGCAGCTTGTGTGAGGCTCAGGCAACAGCGAGTATCTGGCTTGTGTGGGGCTTGGACTGCAGGCATTCATAAAGGGAGAAGGGTAGGAAAGGCTCATATGAGTTCAACCAAACCTTTTCTCAAAGAACAAGCACATGATAATCAAAATGACAGTATAGGTAGCTTCTGGTAAAGGTGCCCCCAGTGTAGATAGCCAGGCATAGGTGCCCCCAGTATAGGTAGCCAGGCATAGGTCCCCCCCAGTGTAGGTAGCCAGGCATAGGTCCCCCCAGTATAGGTAGCCAGGCATAGCCCCCCCCCAGTATAGGTAGCCAGGCATAGCCCCCCCCCCCAGTATAGGTAGCCAGGCATAGGTCCCCCCAGTATAGGTAGCCAGGCATAGGTCCCCCCAGTATAGGTAGCCAGGCATAGGTCCCCCCAGTATAGGTAGCCAGGCATAGTTCCCCCCAGTATAGGTAGCCAGGCATAGGTCCCCCCAGTATAGGTAGCCAGGCATAGGTCCCCCCCCAGTGTAGGTAGCCAGGCATAGGTCCCCCCAGTGTAGGTAGCCAGGCATAGGTCCCCCCAGTGTAGGTAGCCTGAGGCATAGGTCCCCCCCAGTATAGGTAGCCAGGCATAGGTCCCCCCCAGTGTAGGTAGCCAAGCAGGCATAGGTCCCCTCCCCCACAAAAGTAGGCCGCCCGACCTCACGTAGGCCCGCAACCGGCCCCCACCCGCCCCCACCGCCATCATCCACCAAGCAAGGTCTTCTAGGTCTTCTAGGGCTCCTGGGCAACACCCCCCCCCCCCGACATACTGTACCTGACCTGTAGCTTCTTCTTTCGCCCGTCCGTCCACGCCTTCAGCTCTTGCGACGTCCGCGCCGGGTCATCTCCGTGAGAGCGACGTCTTCAAGGGGCAGCGTCAACGTCATGACGCGGCGAGCGGGAGCGACGCGCGGATGGAACGCGAGGTCGGAGGTGGTCGCGATGACGTCACAAGCGGCGCAGGTAATGTATACAAAGCGACGCGTGCGACAAAATGATGCGGCGGGTTGCGCGGATTCGTCGGATTCGAATGCGCGCAAATGGCATGGGGATTTGAATCCACGAATCTCGAATCTTTCCTAAGATTCGATGGATTCGTGGATTCGCCAGATTCGAAGTCCCATCCCTAATTATAATAGATAGGTAATATAATCTTTTACCCACCCTGTTTTAAAAGAACAGGCAAATGTTTGTGATTCATGGGGGCTGCCATCTTTGTCATGGGGGCAGCCATCTTTTTGGTTGAAAGGAGGTGACAAGGAGCATGAGACACAGTTACAACTGTCCTGTGTCCTGATTACCCCTCCCAGCTGCACATGCTAGGCTTCAAATGTCAAATTCAAAATGTAAAAAAAAAAAAAAAATTGCACCAAAACAGCAGAACGAGAACAAAAAAAAACAGAAATCCCATCATGCTTTGCACAGCATCAGGGGAAAAAGCCCGGGCAGTTTTCTTCTGTGCAGCTAAAAATGAGGCTTTGATAAGAAAAACAAAGTTCTGATGCTGTGAAACTGTTAAAGAAACACCCAGCCTTTTCAGTGCTGCTGAGTCGTTTTTTAGTCCGGAGGTTCCCTTTAACGAGGTCTTTAAAGTAAAAACCTAATTTGTTTTTGAGACTTCAGAGTCTCTTTAACTCTGGTTCTTGTTTTGTGCTTTCTCCCACTCCCTTATGTGCTACTTCCAGCCAGAGATGGATGAAGATGAAAAAGGGCTCTAAGCAATCTTTGGCATTCCCTTGGGGGTACTTTTGGTAATCTGAGGTGGCGAGGGACCAGAGAACATGGCAACTAGGACCCTATACCCATGCCTAGATTGCCTTGTGGGTGATCCTGTTTTTCCAGCTGAAGTCTCTAACCTTTCTTTCACTATGTGTAAAGGTAAAGACATCTCTGACTTGGACCTATTTGGTTCTTAGCTTTTGTTTGGTTGCAATAAGCTCCACTTATTGTGAGCAACAGAACCGCGACAAGGTCCTTCCTGTGTCTGTTGAAAAAAAATATTGTGAAGCTCTGCACTGCTCCTCTCAACATTCTCTTTTAAATACAAGTCATAAATAGATTCAGTAAAAAAAAAAAAAAAAAGGTATTTGCACCTACCACATCATCCTAGTCATGTAGTCCAGGGAATAATTGATCACTTATTGGCAAGAGTGCCAAGAATATTCGCCGCTTGTTTTTGTTTTAACCACGGTTATATTTGTTCACAGGATGGCAGACAACACAGATGGTTTACAAGAGAAGCTTGATTAATGATAAACACACTGAGAAAAAGTTAAAATCCGTAAATATTTTTCTCTTATACGGTACTTACCCACACAAGATAACCAGCTGATTATTTGTTGAACTCTTGTCAAGCTTGAGGAGAACATACATGACCTTGAGGTGGCACTCATGAAGGAAGGTTACAGCTGTGGAGGATGAGATTGCCACCTCACATTGTACATTCTCCTCATGCTTGACGAAGGGTCTCAGTGACCCGAAAAAGACACTGTCACATGTTCTCGGACAAAAATTGAAGTGGCATACGTTATTTATACTGGATTGAAGAAATGGCATAGTGTTATTCAAATTCAAATACAGATCAATAAAATTGACATTTTGCTTTATATTGCCACCAGTGTCCCAACTTTTGACTTTGATACTATGTGGTGTGGTGGTTACCTTGGTACTATCGCCTTTCAGAGGATTCTGAACCAAATCCTATTGATATAAATGACCGAGAACACTGATAGGGATGGTTGGAAATTGTTGGCGAATTGCGGATTCTAAGTTTAAAATCACAAATTGACTTTTCCGCAGCAGTAATTGGAAATTGGCTCTCAGAAATTGGAAATCCACCAGAATGCCGCATTATTGAAACTCTTAGGCCAATGACAGAACTCAGAAGCATTGAACCAATTACAGATTTTTTCAGTGGAAGTTGGATTTCTGTGGTAATTTTAGACGGATCACAAGACTCAGATGCTACTGAGTTTTTCCAAGTCTTGTGATTGGTTTAAATTTTCTGTGGTTTTCCAATTTTCTGCAGTAAGGTTTTGCATTCTCTGATTGGTCCAATGCTGCTGAGTATTTCCGAGTCAGACTATATTACAGATTCTGTAAAAAACTTTTTTTTTGTAATTACCTACCTTTATTAACAAAAATGGCAAAGAAAACCACTTTCTTCGGAAATGGAAAATCCATTTGAATGCTACGTCATTGGTAATCTCCATTTGCAGAAATCAGAATTAAATCGGAATCTGCATTTACGACCAACCTTAATCACTGGTATCTGAGAATAAGAGCTAATAAAGGGTTTAGATGATTTGCGAGGTGCTTCCAATATCAAAAGGCATATAATCTGTCTGGCTTATTGGGCGAGTGTCCCACATTTGCTGACCACCACCAGCCTACATGTCTGGGTGGTGGGCTGTTTAGTATCTTTAGAACGGCCAATGCTGCTTTTTTTTTAAATAATTACTTTCATTAGTACATGTACACCATGACTGTCCCGTGCTATTTTTAGGTGCATTTTAGTTAGACTGGATTTTCCAGAAGTTTTCTAAACCAAAACTCCCTGTGATTGCTTCCCTACTGACCATGTTAATGGAAATTGTTAAAGAGAATCTGTATTGTTAAAATCGCACAAAAGTAAACATACCAGTGTGTTAGGGGACATCTCCTATTACCCTCTGTCACAATTTCACCGCTCCCCGCCACATTAAAAGTAGTCAAAAACAGTTTTAAAAAGTTTGTTTATAAACAAACAAAATGGCCACCAAAACAGGAAGTAGGTTGATGTACAGTATGTCCACACATAGAAAATACATCCATACACAAGCAGGCTGTATACAGCCTTACTTCTGAATCTCTAGAGATCACTTGTGTGTGTTTACCTTCTGTCCCCAGCTTCTCTCATGCACTGAACATTACAGGCTTCCTGCAGACAGCTCTACCTATGCCGTTAATTCCTCAGTATGTGACATTCCAGCTCCTTTCACAGCCTCCAGTCCAGAGGAGGATTTTTATCCAGCTCTCTTCTATCACTGATAAGATAGCAGAGAAGCTGCTGGCCTATGTAAATAAAACACACACTGGAGTGTGCATAGAGGAACAGTTCAACACTGAAGAACTTGGCAG
This sequence comes from Hyperolius riggenbachi, assembly GCF_040937935.1. NCBI lineage: Eukaryota > Metazoa > Chordata > Amphibia > Anura > Hyperoliidae > Hyperolius > Hyperolius riggenbachi. Next base: position 377,758,206 of record NC_090651.1, read on the forward strand.
CCTTCCAGACACAGGCCACAAGTCTGACAGGGGAAAGATACATTGATTTATTACAGAGATGGTTATAGTAGAAAGAGCTACAGTATGCCAGAACACATAAGAATAGGTTTAGGAACTTGTAGGATGGTAGAAAAAACGTTGTAATTTTTGTTACAGAGTCACTTTAAAGTCCAGACATTTACAAATGAAAGTAAAAAAATACATGTATGAGACTCCCAAGGTGGCTGTATTTAGTACTCCAGTATTTCAGTGATTCACTGACCTCTACTTTTGACTGTTGAAGCTGACTGGATCATCCTGACCCCTAAACATTTACTATGTATGTGAATTTAATTAATTAAGCATGGTGGGTAGTGGTACATATTATCATACCACAGTTCTATTCTAATATAGTATACTTAATATGTAGCTACTTGAATTTGTTAAATTTTTAATGGATGTTATTTTGGATGTTTTATTTCAATCTAAAGTTACATACACACTAACAATTGTTGTTGCCTGCTGGGATCAGGAATCTGTACAGACGTGTCGCTAGCGCAAGGGCTACTGACACATCTGTTGCCAACGATTGGGTAGAAGGGACAACACGCCATCTATGATGGAGCAGCCTCTAATCAGCTGGGCGAGTGTACTAACAATGTGAGGTTTGCATGGGCGTCAGATGTCGCAAAAAATCTGGCATGCCGGTCTTTACAAACAAACACAGAACATTTATATCGCGCTTTTCTCCTGGCGGACTCAAAGCGCCAGAGCTGCAGCCACGAGGGCGCGCTCTATAGGCAGTAGCAGTGTTAAGGAGACTTGCCCAAGATCTCCTACTGAATAGATGCAGGCTTACTGAACAGGCAGAGCCAAGATTCGAACCCTGGTCTCCTGTGTCAGAGGCAGAGCCCTTAACCATTACACTATCCAGCCACATCTTTAGATGATATTGGAGGCTCCTGTACACATACTAGATTCTCACCAGAGGCGGTCTTAATCCCCCTCCCTGGCCAACTTTAATATAGTGTGTACATCGTTCAAAATTTATGTTAAAGGGATACTGTAGGGGGGGGTCGGGGGAAAATGAGTTGAACTTACCCGGGGCTTCTAATGGTCCCCCGCAGACATCCTGTATTGGCACAGCCACTCCCCAATGCTCCGGCCCCGCCTCCGGTTCACTTCTGTAATTTCTGACTTTAAAGTCAGAAAACCCCTGCGCCTGCGTTGCCGTGTCCTCGCTTCCCCTGATGTCACCAGGAGCGTACTGCGCAGGCACAGACCATACTGGGCTTGTGCTATACACTCCTGGTGACATCATCGGGAACGAGGACACGGCAACGCAGGCGCAGGGGTTTTCTGACTTTAAAGTCGGAAATTCCAGAAGTGAGCCAGAGGCGGGGTCGGAGCATCGGTGAGTGGCTGCACGGGCACAGGATGTCTGCGGGGGACCAATAAAAGCCACGGGTAAGTTCAACTCATTTTCCCCCAACCCCCCTACAGTATTCCTTTAAGTGTGTATTTATTTATTTGTAATCTCTTTCGAGAGTAAACATCTAAATTTCATACAACTTCAAAATAATCAGTTTCTTTAAAATTAATGTAATTAATATGCATGTATTAAATAAATATTATAAAATAAGATGCAATTTAGAATTAAACAATATTTTAACAAGCATACAAGTATCGTCAAACACCATCCAAAATGCCTTTATCCAGGAAATATTAATATATTTTAAAAAGTAACAAAATCATACATGATATAGATATAAATATATATTTGTATAAATATATATATTTCCACAAAATTCCCTTTCCAGAAAACAATGTGATTTGTGCTAAATAAACAACGCAACCGCTGAAGAGATTCATATAGTTACACCTGTAAAAAATATATTTAAAATCTCATACTTACCTATGAATGTCTCTGGAAGCTGAACTTGCCAAGAATCCACATTGAAGGCCCAGCGGCCGGTCACGTTGACATTGCTGGTTGATGCTAACTTGCTGATATAACCTGTTAGAGAGCCGGGCAGTGTGTAGTTACTGGTCCCTTCGCCATTGTTCAGAGAAGCCTGGAGAAACAATTGTGAAAATCAGGGGCATAGCCAGTGCTGGGCCGAAATTACGCATGAGCGTAATTATGCATCGTAATTCAATGTAAATGTACGCGCAAGCGCTACGCGTAACTTACGGTCTTACGCGTAATTATTTACGCGTAAGCAGTTAAGTGGTATCGTAATTACGCTGTCTACCGTAATTGCTAGGTATGCGTAATTTTACGAAGACTTACGCGTAATGTTACACGTAATTACTAACGTAAAAACTCCCCTTTTCTAAGAGTAGCCAATCAGTCAACATCCTAAGCAACCAATAGTATCTTCTCCCGCCCTTCAGTATATAAGCGTACGTTTTGACGCATACGAATGATGTGTACGCAATAGCTGTCACATTGATGGCTATTGCGTACACATCGTCCATATGCGTCAAAAAGTACGCATTAATGGGTATTACGGCACTACGCGTAACATCGTAGCGTAAGCGCCTACATTACAGTATCCTTACGCGTAACTGCGTAAGTTAACGCGTAATTACAGTCATGAACCGTAGATAATTTCCTACGCCGTAACCGTAATTGTGTAATGCGTAATAGCGTACAATTACGCGTAATGATCCGTAAGCGTAGATTTTTCCATTACGACCAGCACTGGGCATAGCTACAATTCATGGGCCTCCTAGCAAAATGTTGATATTCCCCTCAATGTGCACCCCCCTTCCCTTTCTCCCCTGGTGGCCCATCTCACAAGGGTCATAAAACAAGTGTGGACATCATGATCGTCACTCCCATAACAAGTGTAGCCGCAAAACACCTGATCTGCAGTATAGTGCCCTGTATCGGGGGAAGAGAAGGTTAGTAGTTGTGGCCCCCAACAGCTCATAGGTGCTGCTCCCGTCTAGTTACGCCTCTGCTAACAATGTCTTTTAAAGCAAAGGTTAGGTTGACATTCTAGAAAATGATCTAAAGCAGAGTTTACCAAACGTTTTGGGTCGAGGGCCGGGTCAACATACTTCAGACTGCTTGGGGGCCGGAGTATACATAAAACGATGTCTTTGGGGGCCAGACAGTGAAGCATACCCAGGTGACAACCTGTAGTCCAATTGGACTGCAGTGTCACCTGATGTGGAATTTGATTGAAAACCAGCGAATGACTGCTTTCTGGCTTCCATGTGGATGGGTGGTGCCAGCACTGCTATTCTAGATGCGGACCACCATCTAACCGCATTTATAATAAACACAGAAAGCAAATCGTCCAACAATTCAATCCAGGATGGTTTACTAATCACTCAAAGTGCAAATAACACATTTGGTTCTTCTGGGGGGAGAAGGGGAGGGCAATGATACATTTATTCCCAATTCTAATTTTCTAGATAGTGTAAGCCAACTTTTCATGGGAGCTGTACTTTCAGTGAACAGTGCCATGGAATAGCGCAGAAAAAGTGGGATCAGCGCATCACCAGGCCGCCTCTGAATGGCCTCAGCTCAGAGATGCGCTGAGCCCCCCCAGGAACTACGAACGCACCTTGAACCCAAACAGAGGCTCTGCATATACACCAAAGAAAAACTAACAAGTGGGAGCAGCTGACCAGAATTAAATCAAACATAGCAAAGAAATGATGTTTGGGTTCAAGGTGCGTTCGTAGTTCCTGGGGGGGCTCAGCGCATCTCTGAGCTGAGGACATTCAGAGGCGGCCTGGTGATGCGCTGATCCCACTTTTTCTGCGCAATTCTTAATTTTACTGGTAGCGCGCCCAGGCTATGCATATGCATAGGTAGGTTTTAGTTAGTGTTAGGTCCCCTCCCATGGAGGAAAGACTTCTTCGACAGTGGGAGGGACGAGTACCTAACAAATTGCATGCAAGCTGTTAGTGGAAACTAACATCCTCCAAGTGGTAGACAGGTTGTATGTGTGCTCATTGTGTATTTGTATCCCATGAGTGGGGTCTGCACTTTTTTGCAGGTAAGCATTCATCTGTTTTTAAGTAGCGCTGTTCATTTCTTTGCTATGCTAGTGATATGGAATAGCATTCTTATTTCTTGGCTTGTTATGAAAAGGCAAGGCTCATGAAGATTGCTTGGTGACCAAACATCACCAAAAAGTGGGTGGTCCCACTTAAAGCTCCCCTCAACAGAGGTAGAATAACTAACATACACGGGGAGAGGGCAAGGCCGGATGTATACTTTTTTCACCTCTAGGCCAGCTTTCTTGCAGCTCTCCTTTCATGTGCAGCCCCCTCCTATTTCTTGGGCAGTCCCCACTGCCATGTCTAACATTCATGTACAGCACCCCCCCCCCCCCCCCCTTTCAGATGTCTACAGGTCCCTCTGGCAGCAGCTTCCTATATCCATATGCTGCTCCTTATTTGCCACCTCTGTATTCCATTTGCAGCCTTTTCTTTCATATACAGCAATCCCTCTTCCATGTCCAGCCGCCCCTTGGCCACCTGCCGCCCAATGCCTGGGCCTTGGTGGCCTTTCCAGAAATCCAGCCTTGGGGGAGGGTCTGTGCTGTTAAGTGACAGACACAATGGCCAATGGCAAAATGAAGAAGCAAGAATCTTCTGCAAGAGGATTCATTGTGGCAATGTTTACAAGGTAATACATATGGCAGCCTCCACATCCCTCTGGTTCCCTTTAGCAATGGACATGGGAGCTTTGCAAAAAGGGAGATATTTTGTGAGTTGATACTAGCCACTGGTGGTTGGTGAGTGTCCCATTGTTGCAGGTTCAGCCTGCGAGGGATCGAAAAAGTGAGGTGGAAGGGGGGGGGGGGGGGAAGGGGGGGCTAAACTTTTTTCTTTAATTATTATACAGTAAATATTATTATGCTAATATTCATCCTTTTTACAGTTTGGGGGATATTTTGTATGATGGAGAATAGTGGTCTGTTCACGCAGTTAAGCACCCAGTATAACAAGTTACAATTATTTACTTAACCTCCCTGGCGGTACACAGTTTCAGATGCTGCGTCCGCGGGAGAATTTTTTTCTTAAATAAAATTTGACTTAAATGCTTAACCTATTTTGGTTCCTGGACGTAGTTTCTACGTCCAGGAACCATGCGCGCTACCGTGCGCCCCCGTGGCCGATCGTGCGCGTGCACGCGCACTCCCGGCCGCGGATTCGGTAGCCAGGGAATCAATGTATCGGGCTACGGAGCCCGATTATTGATTCCTCTCCCCCGCTGAAAAAGCGACAGCTTCTCTCGGAAGCTGAGCTTTTTCTGGCCGTCTTCTTCCTGATGCGTCACTCTAAGCGCGTGTTACGCTTAGAGTGACGTCATGTAAACAAACTCATGGCCGCCATCTTGTGGCCAAAAAGTAATACTACACCTGAAAAAAAAAAAAAAAAAAACAGAATTAACACACATTTACATTATAAATCTATTGTTTACCTCCCACCCTCCCAAAAGTACCCAAATAAAATGTTTAGTATAAAAAAAAAAAAACATTACGATAAAAAAAAAAAAAACATGTAAATATTTACCTAAGGGTCTAAACTTTTTAAATATCAATGTAAAGATGAAATATTTCTATATTTTTTTTTATTTTAAACTTGTAAATAGTGATAGATGCAAAATGGAAAAAATGCACCTTTATTTCCAAATAAAATATTGTCGCCATACATTGTGATAGGGACATAATTTTAACGGTGTAATAACCGGGACATATGGGCAAATACAATACATGAGTTTTAATTATGGAGGCATGTATTATTTTAAAACTATAATGACTGAAAACTGAGAAATAATGAATTTTTCCATTTTTTTCTTATTCTTCCTGTTAAAATGCATTTACAGTAAAGTGGCTCTTAGCAAAATGTACCCCCCAAAGAAAGCCTAATTGGTTGCGGAAAAAACAAGATATAGATGAGTGCATTGTGATAAGTAGTGATAAAGTTATAGGCTAATGAATGGGAGGTGAACATTTCTCACGTGAAAACGACGGAACCTGAATGGGTTAAGCTAGCACTTTGCTAGCTAACTATGGCCCCTAAGTCCCCCGGCCCTGCTCTGATCCCCCCGATCGTCTCCGGCAATATTTGCCTGTCCGCGATCCCGCGAGAGCCGCAGCTTCACCGTTTAGCTTCAGTCATCGCTATGGCGACGATCGGACATGACGTCTGATGTCATCGAAGTCATGACGTCATGCGTAGTCCCGATCCCCCCCATAGCAAAGCCTAGAGCTGATTGGGAGGCTGCGCCTTCACGGCATCCCTGGGGGGTTCGTATAACAGCGGTGATCTCGGGGGAGAGCAGAGGAACTTGGGGAGCATGGTTAGTTAGCAAAGTGCTAGCTTAAACATATACATCAAATTTTATAGAAAAAATCCTCCGGGGGCCATGTGATCCTATCCGGCGGCTAGCCTGAACGTAGGTCGGGCTTACCGCCAGGGAGGTTAAGAAAAGTATGCAGAGATATATCATACACCACCATGTGGTGTATAAAATGTGGCTGACTTAGAACAGAGAGTAACACTCAGTGAATACAGGAAATAATAATCCCATGAAGATCTTCATCACATTTTACACACAGTGACATCTTGTGGTTGTTTTTCTAAACTGCAAATTAGGTAATAATCCTGTTGATACTTATAACCTCTTTCCAAGACAAACCATATTTAAAGAGGATCTGTAATGTAAAAAAAATCCAGCTGGGGGATACTTACCTTGGGAGGGGGAAGCCTCTGGATCCTAACGAGGCTTCCCCCATCCTCCGTTGTCCCAGCAATCCAGCACTGTGTCCCCCCGAAGTGCGGCGAGGTAACTATTTACCTACCACGATCCTGCGCAGTTGCACTAGCGGCTCTTTGTAAACACCAATCACCGCCGCTCCGCGCCAATTCATCGCTACCTGTCGCGTTAGAGGCCCCCCCCACTGAGACCCCGTGCGCAGCTTGGCCAATCACCGCCAGGCAGTGCTAAGGGGTGGATCGGGGCTCCCTCCGATGCCATGATATGGATGACGTCGATGACGTCATCCCGATCGTCTCCATGGCGACGGGGGAAGCCAAACAGGAAATCCCATTCTGAACGGGATTTCCTGTTTGCTCTGATCGCCGGAGGCGATCGGAAGGGGTGGAGGGATGTCGCTGCACAGCGGCTATCATGTAGCTAGCTCTAGGCTAGCTACATGATTAAAAAGAATAAATAAATAAAAAAAAGTGCTGCGCTGCCCCCTGGCGATTTTATTGTATCGCCCAGGAGGTTAAGAAGGGACTGGTGATCATTGAAGTCATCTCCTGTATCATAAGGCCATGAATCACTTTGCAAATTCCTGATGTGCTATTAAGGGTTGGACAAATTTAGCTTTCCAAACCCATGATTGGAATTTTTTATGCTGCATTAGTAAATCGCCCACAACATGTGAACACTTACCAGGGCATGGGGACCACTCAGCAAACCGTTACTCAGACTTGGCCACAAAATTGTCTCATAATTAAAAAGCACAAATGTGAGTTTCCCATCAGAGATCAGCACAACTTGGAAGGTGTTGGTCTAAAAAAAATGCAAAATTGTGGATTAGCCCAATGTGAAGCCACAAAACATTTATTGTATTTAGAATAACCGTATTTGTAGACACAGTGGAGCCAGCAGATTTCCAGAACTTGTAAAGGAAACCTGCCGTGGCCAGAAAAAAAGAAAAGTTAAGATACTTAGATACCTAGCTAGAGGAAAACCTCGTGCATGAAGGGGAGCTCAGCTGCTAACTGAAAGACGGTTCCAGAAGCAACGGTGGGATCAAGCAGGACGCGAGAAGCCTATGGAGGATCCAGAGCCTTCCCACTTCTTAGGTTAGACTCTAAGTCTTGGTTTTTGGCCACCTCAGGTTTTCTTTAAGCCTTATTTACTGTATTGTATGTGTAAGATGCTTCCTAACTCAAACGATCTTTCATGATCGTTCCAGGCAACTGTTATCTGTAACAACTATTGTAATGGGATGCTGCTTTCTCAGCCTGTTCTGTTCAATGTTTGAGGGGGGTTGAGGATGGGCAGGAGTTGGAGTTATCATTGTTAACGCAGGTAGCACAATATCAGTTAATCAGGATTTTTTTCCCCTTTGGGAGATAGCTGACCAGGAATGAGCCCCAATTGGAGGACATTGTACACATGGTAGGTTGTCTAAAGAAAAAAAATTAATGAATGAAGGTCATGGGATGAAAATCTACCATGTGTGCATAGCTTTATTGAAGTACTTCTTTTGCTATGATAGATCCTCTGAATCTCTGACTCTCTAGAAGGTAGTAGAGCTGTTCATTGATTGCCAACAGCTCGAATGAGCATGAGCGGTATTATCTCTTTTCCCTCACATCATGCCAAAATAAAAAAAATAAAAATGCAAAGTTAAATACAAACTCATTCAAGGGGCTTGATTCACAAAGCCGTGCTAACTGTTTAGCACGGGTGTGCTAAACAGTTAGCACATGAAGTGCCGTTCGCGGACTTTTGCGCGCATAAAGTGCTGCAATTCGCGTGATCAAGGACTTTTGCGTATACAATTTGCCAATTGCGCACGCAAAAGTCTGCGATTGCGTGAATTTGCGCGAGCAAAAGTCCGCAAACGGCACTTCCCGTGCTAACTGTTTAGCACACCTGTGCTGCTAAACAGTTAGCACGGCTTTGTGAATCAAGCCCAATGTATTTTGATCAGTATCCCAGCCTATCCCGAAGCACCAGAAGTTCAATCAATGGTTCCGTCCTAAGATCCACAGTTCTCCATGTGTTCACAACTTTTGGCAGATAGTTATATTGACCAGCAGGAACAGTGGTGTAGCTATGAAGCCACGGGCCCTGATGCAAACTTTACACTGCACCTCCCCCTTTCCCATGAACTGTACATAAAAATACATAGGATACCAAATCCCAAAACCTGCTTTCTAAGGACCACCATAGAGTGGAAGGAGAGTAAACATAGGGAAGAAAACTGTCTGGTGATGAGCAACTCTATTCACAGGACAGGACATGAGATGATCGTTACTACTACAACACTGTCCAGTGAAGAGGTAATAGAGCAATTGAAGGAGGAGCCTAAATGGGTCCCCAGTTCCAGAATCCCATGTGCAGTCACAGCCCCTGCATCCCCTTCTGCTATGCTACTAAACAATAACCTTAACATATGGAACATTATCTTCTAATCCTCACAAGTCCTCTTTTGCTTGTAAGACATTTGTATTCATTTTTTCTTTTAATAAAGTTAATGTTAAAGAACAACCGAGGTGACAGGTGACATGATGAGATAGACATGTGTATGTACAGTGCCAAGCACACAAATAACTATGCGGTGTTCCTTTTTTTCTTTCTCTGCCTGAAAGAGTTAAACATCAGGTATGTAAGGGACAGTTTCTGTCCGGGTCTGACTGGGTCAGACTATAGCATAACCCTCACTGATAAGTAATTACAGCCATAAAACACTTTCCTGTCAGTAAATGGCGTCTTGGAGCAGGAAAGAGATAAAAAGGGTCAATAGTTCATAGATTTGAGCTCTGGCATACTTTAATAAAGGTGTCATTGAACAGAGACAATGCAACAGTAAAAATCTAAAAACTAGATTTAAATATCAAATAAAACTGTGCGATATCTAAAAAAGGTCCTTTTTAGGAGGAGGAGGATAGATAGAATTGTTTTTCTCATCAGTTTATTTTCACCTCGGATGTCCTTTAAAGCCATTGGGAATCACAAATTCATTTTTTTTTTAAATGACATTTCCGGTTTTCTAAATGTATTTACTCCTACCTCTCATGAATTTCGCCGCTCTACCGCCCCCCGTTCGTGTAGTATAGCCCCAAATCGTCTCCGTTAAAATCCAAGATGGCTGCAGACCTTTGCCTCATCTTCCGGGTCGGCAGCCTCTTCCTTCCTAATATCTCCAAGTCTCAAGCGCCGATAAAATAGCACGAGACAATGGAGACTATGTTGTGCGCGCTCACGTTTAATCTCGGCAGCTTCTCCTGTCTCCTCTCTCTTGTGCCCCAAGATGCCGAGCGAGGACTAAACGTCAAAACATGCGCGCTCTGTGAGGGAGACTGTAATGCACACGGAAAGGAGGGGCGGGGAAAGGAAGTAGGGAAGCAAGAAATGACAGAGGAGTGACAGAGCAGGGGAAAGAAGCTCTGACTCCTCATGTAAAAAGAGCTATTCGACCGAAACGGTCAAATACAATAACGGGGGATTTCTGAACAATTAGGCTGAAACTGAGGGGGTAAGTGGGCACTAGTGTTGGGCGAACAGTGTTCGCCACTGTTCGGGGTTCTGCAGAACATCACCCTGTTCGGGTGATGTTCGAGTTCGGCCGAACACCTGGTGGTGTTCGGCCGAACTGTTCGCGTTCGTCCGAACGGCTCAATTCCTGGCCGAACCTGGCCGAACAGGGCCCCTGTTCGGCCGAACAGGGCCCTGTTCGGCCGAATACGGCCCCCCTATGGGGTCGCAGGCATAAGGGGGGAGCATGCCCCGATCGCGGGGGGGGGGGGGGGTCGGAAATTCCCCCCACCCCCTCCGCTAGCGCTCCCCCCTCTGCCCGCTTCCCCATACAAAAGTTTAAGCAAAGTACCTGTAATAGTGGATGGCCTGGCAGTGGCACTGTGGAGTGAGGAGGAGGAGTCCGGAGAGTGACGCGTTGAGGGAGGCCGGGCAGCGAGCGTGAGGTCAGAGAAAGGGCGGAAGTACCACAAGGGTACTACCGCTGAACCGCCCGCTGCCCGGCCTCCCTCAACGCGTCACTCTCCGGACTCCTCCTCCTCACTCCACAGTGCCACTGCCAGGCCATCCACTATTACAGGTACTTTGCTTAAACTTTTGTATGGGGAAGCGGGCAGAGGGGGGAGCGCTAGCGGAGGGGGTGGGGGGAATTTCCGACCCCCCCCCCCCCCGCGATCGGGGCATGCTCCCCCCTTATGCCTGCGACCCCATAGGGCCCCCAAAAGCAGGATGTTCGGGAAGTTCGGGGTTCGGCCCGAACATGCCGAACATCTCGGCCATGTTCGGCGAACTTTCCCGAACCCGAACATCCAGGTGTTCGCCCATCACTAGTGGGCACAACAGCAGTGAAAAACAGAAAGCTGACCTGTGCTGTAATTTTATGAATGTTAACCGACTGGTTCCCATTCACTTTAAAGGGACTCAGAGCTGAACAAAGTAAAAAGATTTATAGATACCTGGGGCTTCCACCAGCCCCATCCCCTCGGGTCCCGCCACTTCCGTCAGTCGGAGCCAGTGTACGCAGGAGAAGTGTGCCCTGTATGTATGTTGCTGAAATCCTAGGACTTTTCATGGACAGGCACCTACATAAAGGCTCGCTTTATCATCTTGGCAGTTGACTGCTTATATTTTGAACCATTAGACCTAGCTTAATGGGACCTTACAACTATCTCTCCCTCCCTCTCAAAACCTAGTATATACACTTCAGGCAGAACTGAGTATTCCTTGCTCAAACTTCTACCATAACGTCCAGTTTCTTACCTCTCACCCACCAAGCTTGGAAGAGCTTCTCCAGAAGTCTTAAGCTGCCAATGTGAAGTCCCCCATTCCAGATTGATCTGCTCCAAGAAGGTAAAACCCAAGATTATATAGCCAAGCGGCCCAAGTCTTGAGTGTAGCCTCAGCCTGGTTTACTGAGCAACGTGCGTGGACTTCTTTTGATCTTCTTAGTGCCTGTGGCTGGATAGTGTACTAGTTAGTGGATAGTGTACTAGTTAGTGTACTAATTAGGACTCTACCTCTGACACAGGAGACCTGGATTTGATTTTCGGCTCTTCCTGGTCAGTAAGCCAGCACCTATTCAGTAAGGAAACCTTGGGCAAGACTCCCTGACACTACTACTGACTATAGAGTGTGTCCTATTGGCTGCTGCTCTGGTGCTTTGAGCCCCCCGAGAAAAGTGCAATATAAATGTTCTGTGTCTTTTTGGCAAGGAGCTCTGAGCTCCAGCCATGTGAGTAAAGTGGTCCTGGGTCCACAGGCGACGTCTTACACTGCCCACTAGTCAGCAATGTGTACATAAATATCACATGACACAGATCACCAAAGCTGGCTTTCCAAGAACAAACTGTGTAAGAGAGTTGCAAGCAGAGGAAAATAATTGTTTGGTAATGATAACCAGTATTAAAAACACATATAGAGGTGGTCACAATCTCTGTATTTCCTATTGCTATGCCACTGCTGGTGCCAAAAAGTCCATGCGCCAAGATTCTCATGGCTAAAATTCTTGCTTGTTTAGACAGAAGCATTAGTTCTCTTTCTGCCTTAATGTCTTGAACTATTACAACAAACAAAACAACAAAACGCTAAGGGCCCGTTTCCACTAGCTACTGCGCGCGGCTGGGCGACGTGCAACGGCACTTCCGGGTCTGAACGCAGACGAATCCCAGAGGCCGTGTCATGCATGGCAATGGGGTTCACTGCCTCCCATGCGAAAACTGTGGGCAATGCCGGCCCAATCGCTAGGCGATTTGCTGGCAGGGAAACTGCGGATTTGGCCCGGTTTCTGCGCTAGTGGAAACGGGCCCTAACACAGTATACAATTATTATATTGAGGCAGCACCTTTGCAGTCTTGGATCCATGATATAAGACACCATCCCATGTTGCCACATACATCAACGTGGCATTGAATTTGTAAAGACTAAAATAGGTTTTAAGTTGAGTTGTTGCTCTGGAAAGTAGGCTGCTCTCATTTGTCTGCCGATAGTAAATAGACCCTCCAAGGGAATTGTCCACATCCGACCAGAAAGGAGCTATGAACGGCTCTGTGTAACTTTCAGTGGGACCCGGAGGCTGATAGTCGGTGATGTTTGACTTGAAAGACAGAAGTCCATTGTTGTTTAGCTGTAGACAAAGAATAATGAAATACTGTATTAGTAGAATTAGTTATACATTAGGAGAGAAGCAGGTATATGCACTAACTCCACCAGCTTTTGGAAGAATCCATTTAAATCCATTCTAGCATCTAAAAAGCGTGAGTTTATTATTGTTTGTATTTGTAATTATATATATATATATATAATAGAGTAAGTGCCTCAACCTTCGAGCAAGAAGGAGAAGTACTTTGCATGAGAAAATGTATGCGTGTTCAATCACCAAGTTTTAGGCTTCTTTTCCACGGACTGTTGAGCTGTGTGCTCAGCAAGCAGTTACCAGGCAGCAGTAAGCAGTTACCAGGCAGCAGCAAGCAGTTACCAGGCAGCAGCAAGCAGTTACCAAGCAGCAGTGAGCAGATACTAGGCAGCAACAAGCAGTTTCCAGGCAGCAGCAAGCTGTTACCAGGCAGTAGTGAGCAGTTGTAAGAGTTTGAGAGGCATGTTACTGCCTACAGGGGCGTCTCACCCACCAGGCAAGTATAGGCGGTTGCCTGGGGCGCCATGAGGTGGTGAGGCGCCATGAGGTGGTGAGGCGCATTCCCCCGCCGCTGCTACTGTGACCATGTTTTTGTTTTTTTTAATATTGTATTACCTCCCGACTCAGTCCCCGGTGCTCGGCACGCTACCATGTGCTCAGCAGTGCCTCCACCTCCACTTCTCCTCAGCCAATAGAGCAATCAATACTGCTCTTCTCTGCCAGGCTCCTTCTTTAAAGCCGTGCCCCTTCTTCTCAGTAGCCACACAGGTAAAGTGTTTACCTCGTGTGGCCCAGCCTTTAACTCCGCCCCACGCTAGTCAAACCAGGAGCCAGCGGCCAGCCAGCTTATGCCCCCGGCAGTCTGACCCCCCACCTGTGTCACTGGCTGCACACAGACACTGGAGCGAGACAGCCAGGGGACAGATGCAGTCACAGAGAGAAGAATGTGATGTGTCCGTGTTGGAGCCCCGCCCCCGCACAAGACAGCAACACAGCCCGGGAGAAGGGAAGTTTCTGCTCCAGATGATAAGCTGCATGCACAGGCAGAAGAGAAGGTATGCAGGCAGGCTGCTAAGAACACTTCCTGTCCTGTGTGCAGACTCCCAGTACTGTTATAACTGCTAGAATGTGCCCTGCTCTTTTGATACTAGATTTTTCTTTGAAAGCTGGTTAGGCTGTAGGCTGGTAAAGCTGTAAACCTGTGCTTTAGTGCTGTGCTGTTTCTCCCTCTCCCCTCTCTGTTCCTCTGCCCCCTCTTCCATCTTATGCTGTCTCTACCCCTCTCTGTTCCCCTGCACTCTCTTCCATCTTATGCTGTCTCTCCCTCTCCCCTCTGTTTCTCTGCACCCTCTTCCATCTTATGCTGTCTATCCCTCTCTACTCTTTCCCTCTGCTCGGATTACGTGTATTTTCTGGTGAAACGCTTCCACATTACGATTATTTTCTGACAACGCTGCCCCATTACGATTATTTTCCGGTGAAACGCTGCTGCCCTATGATTAATTTCCGGTGAAATGCTGCTGCAATAAGTGTATTTTCTGGTGAAACGCTGCCACCTTACGAATATTTTCCGGTGAACTGCTGCTGCAATAAGTGTATTTTCTGGTGAAACACTGCCACATTACGATTATTTTCTGGTGAATTACGATTCTGAATTACGATAATTACTATTATTTTCTGATGAAACACTGCCGCATTATGATTATTTTCTGGTGAAACGATGCTGCATTATGATTATTTTCCTGGGGGGGAGGGGAGGGGCGGGGGGGGGGGGGGGCGCCACAGGTTTTCTCGCCTGGAGTGACAAAATGACTAAAGGCACCCCTGACTGCCTATCAACTGTCCGCGGAAAAGAGGCCTACCCTAGCAAGTCTGGCTTTGCAAATCTGGCCTAATTGGCTATTCATGAGGCAATACTCATGCAAATATGCATTTGCTTTTGCATGCCAAACTATGCAGGGTCAAAAAACCAATACTGCAAAGCAGTCGCCCTGCTACATGCCAGTGATGAGCGAAAATGCAAAAATTTGTTTCGATAAATTTTTACCGAATTTTCGCCTAATTGCGTTTTGACAGGCAAATTTTCCATCTAATTTTTTCACGTTAATTTTCGCCTAAGGCCAGTCATTTTCGCATTACTTGCGTATGAT
Source organism: Hyperolius riggenbachi (assembly GCF_040937935.1). Lineage (NCBI taxonomy): Eukaryota > Metazoa > Chordata > Amphibia > Anura > Hyperoliidae > Hyperolius > Hyperolius riggenbachi. The sequence goes on from NC_090651.1 coordinate 377,773,222, forward strand.
TGCGGACATTTTCCACATAAGGGCATTAGCGCCCGCATTCAGAGAAGTTTCTTGCGCATTATTGCGGGCATTTTTCCGTATAAACGTCCGCATAGATTGAATTTCCATGCGGTTTATTGTGGACATTTTTCCGCATAAGGGCATAAGCATCCGCATACAATGAATTTTCGATGCTGGTCGAAAACGCAAATATTTCTGAAGATTTTCGTGAAAATTCGCCAAAAAATGAAAACGGGATTTTCGAGGCGAAAATTCGCAAGCAACACTGCTACATGCTACATTAGCACTATCCAGGAGCGCCACAGGGAGGATTCCCAATGCCCCCCTTTTATACAACCGGGGGGACCACAGGGTCCCAGGCTCTCTCACTGCCTGGGAACCACAGCGACACCCCGGAGGGGGAGGCGCAGGCGACCCCCCCCCCCCCCAAGCGTGGCCAGCGTCGGGGAGAGCCGTCCACACCCACCTCCCAATATTAAAAACAGGCACTTACCTTAACGTCCATTGCGTTCTGCTACATGCGCATTAACTTGGGGGCACCACATGAGAAAGGAGTGAAGCATGGGTCACCCCGAGCTTTAGAGCTCAGGGCTGGCCCACACACAGCACTCCAGAGGGGGGGGGGGGGGGGACAGGTGCAGACAACTCACTCCAGGGCTCACACCACCGGAGCAAGCCATCCACCACCTGCCTCCAAAGGATACAAACTGCACAAAATGCTTTCCATGAGAAAATTAATGCGCATGTAGCAGAACGCAATGGACGTTAAGGTAAGTGCCTCTTTTTAATATTGGGAGGTGGGTGCAGACGGCTCTCCCTGGCACTGGCCACGCTTGGGGGGGGGGGGGGGGTCGCCTGCGGCACCTAGCCTCCCCCTCCGGGGTGCCGCTGTGGTTCCCGCGGTCCCTCCGGTTGTATAAAAAGGGGGCATTGGGAATAGGGATGCTCAAATTCGGCTTCGGGAGATATCCGGATTTTTGCTATCCGGATATCTCCCAGTAATGCTGTGCGGGCTGGGCGGGGGGGTCAAGCTTACCTCTCTGACGTCTTCTTCGGTCGTCCCTCGGCGCCTCCCACGATGCGCTCCATGCGCGTCACGTGATTACAAACACTTCCTCCTTCAACCCGGAAGGAGGAAGTGTTTGTAATCAGGTGACGGCCGCTTGGACCGCATCGTGGGAGGCGCTGAGGGACGACCGAAGAAGACGTCAGAGAGGTAAGCTTGACCCCCCCGCCCAGCCCGCACAGCATTACTGGGAGATATCCGGATAGCAAAAATCCGGATATCTCCCGAAGCCGAATTTGAGCATCCCTGATTGGGAATCCTCCCTGTGGCGCTCCTGGATAGTGCTAATGTAGCATGTAGCAGTGTTGCTTGCGAATTTTCGCCTAAGTCATTTTCGCATCGAAAATCCTGTTTTCGTTTTTTAGCGAATTTTCACGAAAATCTTCAGAAATATTTGTGTTTTTGACCAGCATCGAAAATTCATTGTATGCGGATGCTTATGCCCTTATGCGGACAAATGTCCACAATAATCCGCATGGAAATATAGACTATGAATGTATTTTGTAGATACTGATCTTTTGCAGGAACGGATCTTTTGCAGATAATGATCTTTTGAATGTGTACAGCAACTTTGTGTGCAGCATCTTGCAAATATTTCTATCTAATGGGGAGTGCAGCTCAATAGAATAGACTGTGTAGGTGTGGCTCTGATACTACATGGAAGGGGGTAAAATTGGTCTGTGATCTTTCATTTTTCCAAAGACTTTTATCTGATGTGTGTACCCACCTTTATTCTTCTTGCTTCAAGGTTGAGGCACGTACTCTATTAGATAGATAGAAGATGCGGCGTATGCTACGACGCGGGACGGCTAGTATATATATAATAGAGTAAGTGTCTCAACCTTCATGCAAGAAGAAGCAGTAGTGCCCTGGCCCCAGGGCCGGTCCAAGCAAGAAGAAGGGGCTGGTCCAAGCAAGAAGAAGCAGTAGCGCCCTGGCCCCAGGGCCGGTCCAAGCAAGAAGAAGGGGCTGCTGGTCCAAGCAAGAAGAAGAAGTAGCGCCCCGCCCCCAGGGCCGATCCAAGCAAGAAGAAGGGGCTGGTTCAAGCAAGAAGAAGAAGTAGCGCCCTGCCCCCAGGGCCGGTCCAAGCAAGAAGAAGGGGCTGGTTCAAGCAAGAAAAAGAAGTAGCGCCCTGCCCCCAGGGCCGGTCCAAGCAAGAAGAAGGGGCTGGTCCAAGCAAGAAGAAGAAGTAGCGCCCTGCCCCCAGGACGCGCCTCATCCTTCACGCAAGAAGAAGTACTTTCCATGAGAAAATGTGTGCGTGCTCAAACACCAAATTTAACCCTAGCAAGTCTAGCTTTGCAAATCTGGCCTAATTGGCTATTCATGAGGCAATGCTCATGCAAATATGCATTCGCTTTCACACGCCAAACTATGCAGGGTCAAAAAAACAATACCGCAAAGCGGTCGCCCTGCGGGAATTAGTTCATGCTACATTAGCACTATCCAGGAGCGCCACAGGGAGGCTTCCCAATGCCCCCATACAACCGGGGGGGACCGCGGGGTCCCAGGCTCTCTCACTACCTGGGAACCACAGCGGCACCCCGGAGGGGGAGGCTGGGTAGCGCAGGCAACCCCCTCAAGTGTGGCCAGTCCCGGGGAGAGCTGTCCGCACCCACCCGCCCAATATCAAAAACAGGCACTTACCTTAACGTCCATTGCGTTCTGCTACATGCGGATTCATTTTCTCATGGAAAGCATTTTGTGCAGTTTGTATCCTTTGGAGGCAGGTGGTGGATGGCTTGCTCCGGTGGTGTGAGCCCTGGAGTGAGTGCGCCTGTCCTCCCCCCCCCCCTCTGGAGTGCTGTATGTGAGCCAGCCCTGAGCTCTAAAGCTCGGGGTGACCCATGCTTCTCTCCTTTCTCATGTGGTGCCCCCAAGTTAATGCGTATGTAGCAGAACGCAATGGAAGTTAAGGTAAGTGCCTGTTTTTAATACTGGGAGGTGGGTGCGGACGGCTTTCCCCAGCGCTGGCCACGCTTCAGGGGGTCGCCTGCGCCACCTAAACCCCCCCTCTGGGGTGCTGCTGTGGTTCCCAGGCAGTGAGAGAGCCTGGGATCCCGCGGTCCCCCCAGTTGTATAAAAAGGTTGCATTGGGAATCCTCCCCGTGGCGCTCCTGGATAGTGCTAATGTAGCATGAACTAATTCCGGCAGGGCAACGGCTTTGCGGTATTGGTTTTTTGACCCTGCATAGTTTGGCATGTGAACGCAAATGCATATTTGCATGAGCATTGCCTCATGAATAGCCAATTAGACCAGATTTGCAAAGCCAGACTTGCTAGGGTTAAAGGTACATACACACATCAGACCATAGTCTTTGGAAAATGAAAGATCACAGACTAATTTTACCCCCTTCCATGTAGTATGAGAGCCATACCTACACAGTCTATTCTATGGAGCTGAACTCCCCATCAGATAGAAATCTTTGCAAGATGCTGCACACAGAGATGCTGTACACATGCAACAGATCAGTATCTGCAAAAGATCGGTTCCTGAAAAATATCCGTTCTTGCAAAATGCATTCATAGTCTATGATATCTGCAGATCTCATACACACCTTGTTTAACAGACATTAATCTGCAGATCAGATCCACCAGGATGGATCTTCAGATCTGCAGATGATTGTCAGATATGCAGATGAATGTCTGTCAAACAAAGTGTGTATGAGGATCTGCAGATCTCATAGACTATGAATGCATTTTGCAGGAACGGATCTTTTGCAGGAACGGATCTTTTGCAGATACTGATCTGTTGCATTTGTACAGCATCTGTGTGTGTGCAGCATCTTGCAAAGATTTTGACTGATGAGGAGTTCAGCTCCATAGAATAGACTGTGTAGGTATGGCTCTCATACTACATGGAAGGGGGTAAAATTGGTCTGTGATCTTTCATTTTCCAAAGACCTTTATCTCAAGTGTGTATGCAGCATTACGAGGTGACACTGTGAAAAAAGGTTAAATACCTGGCTGGTAGTTGTAGCCTTAGGGGACGCCATCCGTGTCTTCCATTCCATTCCACTGCGGGTTCTTTTCAAGATGCTCAGGCCCCGACCCCATTCCTCGGGTCATCCTGATTTTCCCCAATAAAGATGGCCGTCTGCCTCGTCGCACGTCTTGCAGCGCCTGCGCAGTTCATATAGCCGTGAGTACAGCTGCGCAGCTCTAACTCCTCCTCCAGTCCTGAACTGCGCAGGCGCGGCAAGACGTGCGGCGAGGCTGGCGGACATCCTCATTGGGGAAAATTAGGACGACCCGAGGGATGGGGTCGGGGTCGGAGCATAGGGTGTACATTGAAAAGAACCCGCAGCGGAACGGAACGGAGGACGCGGATGGCGTCCCCTAAGGCTACAACTACCAGCCAGGTATTTCACTTTATTTAACTTTTTTTCACAGTGTCGGCTTGTAAGTCCTAGAGGGGGAGCGCAGATGGGGGACTAGACTGACTTCATGAACATCCACCGCAATGTACTGGAGTGTATTCAGTCACGGACAACTGTATGTTGTTCTGTCCACAGTTCCATCTTTTCATTCCCTAATAGGGATAACCTCAAACCCACCCCATCTGCACAACTGTGTCTTTCAGGAAGTCTTCACGCATTCATCATTATGCGGCGTATGCTATGCCGCGGGTCGGCTAGTATTTATTATTATGTTTTAGTGGTTAAAGTATGAACAATCAGGATTTTAGTGCAAATCAGCGCCAGCTATCGACATTCAAAAAGCAGTTGAATATAAGACCAGTCCAGAGTCCAAAATAATTCAATAATCTGTAAATCAGCCCTTGAGCTGTTCACAGAGGCATATCTACAGGGGTGCAGGTAGGGCATGTGCCGGCGTGGGTGCCTCCCACAGGGGACGCTGCTCCATAGCATCCTTGGCATTCTCCATATAGATTCTACCTTTTATCTGGGAGGTTCTGCTGCCTGGTTACATTATTTGGAGGACAAGCTGCGTAATTTTTATTTGGGGATATGTATAGTTTTAACAATTGTCACACTTTATTCTTACAGGACATGCTTTACTTCAACTTGAATACAACCAATTCAACTGAAACTTCACCTTTCATTATTTGCATGGTGCCCGGGGGTGGATTTCAGTGTTAGCCATACGTGCAGTTTTCCCAAGATACGTGTTCGGCTGTTCAACAGGTCATGATGTAACACCCAGGGCCCATATGCAAAATGGAGAATTCTGTTTAAGATTGGCTTACTGACATTCAAATCCTTGCACAATCTGGGCCATGGATACCTGAAGGACTTGTTGCAACTGCATCACACCCCCCACAATCTTAGATCAAAAGGACGTAACACCATGGTCACCCCCAGAGTCCACCTCAAAACCTTTGGAGACAGAGCCTTTTGTCATGCTGCACCTACACTTTGGAACTCCCTGCCACACCCAATCATGACAGCTCCATCCCTGGAAGCATTTAAGTCTAAACTGAAAACCTACCTCTTCAGTCTGGCATTCATGAACACCTGACTATCTCTTCCGTAACACGACCCAGCCTGCAACCCTGTATTAATCTGAGGCACAACTATGCGCTTTGAGTCCTATGGGAGAAAAGCGCTTTACAAATGTTATTGTATGGTATTATTGTATAATTTTTTCTCCTGAGTTTTCTCCTAGGTGGTATTTTTAAACTTGCCAATAAAATGCATTAAATACTCAAAATAATTTTGATAGTACTTTTTCATTTACTTTTTGGTACTTTTCTAGTTGAAAAGTGCTGGAAAGTTCTTTTAAATAGAAGATGAAAAATTATCTCCTAGGTGAAAACTCAGGTGAAAAAGTTAATTGCATATGGCCCCTGGGGTTCATGAGCCTTCAGTAACCAATCATCAATATTAATTAAAATCACGGTTTACCAGCCCATTCCAGCCCAAATCACAAGACTGAATAAAGTTTTGTTAACAAATCTCCCCAGGCATCTGTTCCAAGCCTGTGGTCCATGGGCAGGTCTCTCTAAGGGTCTCATACGTCACTTGACCAACAGTACCCCAGCCGGTTTGACCAATGCAGTGGATATATAGAAAAAGGCCAACGGTCTAAGTGTAGGCCTTCACGTTGTGTGGCTGCTTGATGCCTACCAGCTGATGGTGTTTTACAGGGAAAAAGTTTTTGCAATTTTCTGTAAAATAAGGGGTTCATCTAAGCATGTTATACCATAGTTTACCCATGTATTTTATGAGTTTGATTCACAAAGCGGTGCTAACTTTTAGCACACCTGTGAAAAGCCCCTTAGCACGTCTAAATGAGCTTTTCGCGCGCAAAACTTTATGCGCGCACAACTTTATGCGCGCACTGCACAGAGCGCAGGGCACTCCGCACGAAGTGCCCATTAAAGCCTATGGGACTTCGTGCGCGCATAGGACTTTGCGCGCAATCTGATTGAGAAATCCGGTGCTAACCTACTTAGCACTAGTGTTGGGCGAACAGTGTTCGCCACTGTTCGGGTTCTGCAGAACATCACCCTGTTCGGGTGATGTTCGCGTTCGGCCGAACACCTGGTGGTGTTCGGCCAAACTGTTCGGGTTCGCCCGAACGGCTCATTGCCTGGCCGAACAGGGCCCCTGTTCGGCACGAACAGGGCCCTGTTCGCCCGAATACTGCCCCCCTATGGGGTCGCAGGCATAAGGGGGGAGCATGCCCCGATCGCGGGGGGGGGGGTCGGAAATTCCCCCCACCCCCTCCGCTAGCGCTCCCCCCTCTGCCCGCTTCCCCATTCAAAAGTTAGGAAGTGAAACTGTACCTGTGCGGTAGTGGGTGGCTGGCAGTGGGCGGCACTATGGAGTGACTGAGGAGGAGGAGTCCGGAGAGTGACGCGTTGAGGGAGGCCGGGCAGCGGGCGGATCAGCAGTAGTACCGTACTACTGCTGATCCGCCCGCTGCCCGGCCTCCCTCAACGCGTCACTCTCCGGACTCCTCCTCCTCCTCAGTCACTCCATAGTGCCGCCCACTGCCAGCCACCCAGTACCGCACAGGTACAGTTTCACTTCCTAACTTTTGAATGGGGAAGCGGGCAGAGGGGGGAGCACTAGCGGAGGGGGTGGGGGGAATTTCAGAACCCCCCCCGCGATCGGGGCATGCTCCCCCCTTATGCCTGCGACCCCATAGGGCCCCCAAAAGCGGGATGTTCGGGGAGTTCGGGGTTCGGCCCGAACATGCCGAACATTGCGGCCATGTTCGGCGAACTTTCCCGAACCCGAACATCCAGGTGTTCGCCCAACACTAGTGCTAAGTAGGTTAGCACCGCTTTGTGAATCAAGCCCTATATGTTTAATTCTTCCCAAATGTAATAATGTATATACTTACATAAATGCCAGTGTACACTCCCCCAAAGATTGGAACATTAAGAAACAGGGGCATCGTAGATGGTCCACCATCGTCTGACATTGGGCTTACATCATCCAGCTCTGATCCATATGGGTAGAGAAGTCCTGAAAACAAATACCATACACGGAAACATTATGTTTTTCTTATTATTGTTTCTTTGATTTTTAAACAAAGCAAAAACCTTAAAAACATTAGTTATATGTGACACCATCCAGTTATGACATTTCGGTTTTGATGTGGTTGCTGGTTAGGGTTACAGTTTAGGTGGTAATATGCAAATTTGTGCAGCTTGAACTGTTTTTTTTAAAGAGGAATTGCCGCAAAATCTTAAAATTTAAAACACATACAAATCAGAAATACATTTCTCCCAGAGTAAAATGGGCCATAAATGACTTTTCTCCTATGTCACTGTCACTTACAGTAGGTAGTAGAAATCTGACATTACAGACAGTCCATCTCTCCATAGGGGATTCTCAGCATGGCCTTTATTCTTAATAAAGAGACTCCCTGAAAAGATTTATACAAAGATGCTGGCCAACCAACCTCCCTGCTCACCGTACACCTCTTTGGCAGCTGGACGGAGTAACTGCCATTCACTAAGTGCTTTTAAAAATAAAGAAAGCCCTGAGAACGCCCCCATAAGAAGATGGGCTAGTCCAAAACCTGTCGATAATGTCAGATTTCTACTACCTACTGTAAGTCAGTGATGAGCGAAAATGCAAATATTCTTTTCGCCGAATTTTCGCGAAAATAAATACTATTTTCGTTTCGAAAGGCGAAAATGCGCCGAATATTTTCGCATTAATTTTTGCCTAAAGTCCGTTTTTTCGCGTTGAATATCTAAGCCCCCTTACAAGCTAGAATCACCAAATTTGCAGGGTATATTAAGGAGATATGTGGGTACAAGAGGAAAAAGAAATTTTTCAAAAAGACCTTATAGTTTTTGAGAAAATCGATTTTAAAGTGTCAAAGTAAAAAAGTATACATTTAAATGCAGTAAATGACAGTTACTGTAGCAAACCTAGCAGTAGTGTAAATTTACTAATATCAAAAGAAAGAGCCAAGTGTAAGTGCCATGGGCTAAGTGCAAAGGGCCAAGTGCAAAGGGCCAAGTGCAAGTGCAAAGGGCCAAGGGTCAAATGAAAAGGGCCAAGTGTAAAGGGCCCTTGGCTCTTGGCCCTTTGCCTTTGCACTTGGCCTTTTTCATTTGACACTTGGCCCTTTGCACTTGCACTTGGCCCTTTGCGCTTGGCCCTTTGCCTTTGCACTTTGCCCTTGCACTTGGCCCATTGCACTTGCACTTGGCCCTTTGCCTTTGCACTTGGCCCTTTGCACTTGCAATTGGTCCTTTGCCTTTGCACTTGGCCCTTTGCCTTTGCACTTGGCCCTTTGAACCTGCACTTGGTCCTTTGCACTTGGCTCTTTGCCTTTGCACTTTGCCTTTGCACTAGGTCCTTTTGCACTTGGCCCTTTGCACTTGCACTTGGCCCTTTGCACTTGCAATTGGCCCTTTGCACTTGGCCCTTTGCCCTTGGCCCTTTGCCCTTGCACTTGGCCCTTTGCACTTGGCCCTTTGCCCTTGCACTTGGCAGTTTGCACTTGGCAGTTGGCCCTTTCTTTTGCTATTAGTACATTTACACTACCTCTAGGTTTGCTTAAGTAACTGTCATTTACTGCATTTAAATTTATACTTTTTTCCTTTGAAACTTTAAAATCGATTTTCTCAAAAACTATAAGGTCTTTTTGAAAAATTTCTTTTTCCTCTTGTACCCACATATCTCTTTAATATACCCTGCAAATTTGGTGATTCTAGCTTTAAAGGGGGCTTAGATATTCAACGCGAAAAACGGACTTTAGGCGAAAATTAATGCGAAAATATAATTGCGCCTTTTGAAGCGAAAATAGTACTTATTTTCGCGAAAATTGGGCGAAATTGAAAATGGGATTTTCGATGCGAAAATGGCTTTGGCAAAAATTCGCAAGCAACACTGCTGTAAGTGACAGCAACATAGGAGAGAAGAAATTTATGGCTCATTTTACTCTGGGAGAAATGTACTTTTTATTTGTATGTGTTCACATGTATTTTAAATTTTAAGAATTTCGCGACAGAGGTCCTTTAAGCATCATAAATCTGCATGCAGAATTTATATAACCCTGCATCAGCTCGGAAATATTTGCATCGATCTCAGCCCTAGTTGATGGTACGCTCAATGATTTTCTATTATCTCATATCAAATGTTATTACAATAGCTATATGTGCCCCCTTCAGAAAGCCAGATGTGCCCCCGTTTAGATAGCCAGATCTGTCCCCCTTTAAATAACCTTTTTCTGCTGCTAACACTTCTGCGCTCCTCTGCAGAGAGAGAGAGGGAGAAGCAGGGGCACTTCGGGCAGGCAGCGAGCTGCCTCTCATGCACATAAGGATGCAATGGGCGTGCTGAGTGCCCTCACAATGCTGCGCCCGGGACACATGTCACCCCTTGCCCACCCATAGCTACGTCTCTGCCTGGGTGTCAAGCCACACCCTGCAAATAACAGCAAAAGGTTCAAAGATAGGTTTGCACATTGTTTGTAGATGCTGAAGTGTTTATTCTTCATGTCCTAAGTCAACACAAATGAAAATTGTTTTTCGGGGTCACGGTCGAGGGTCCCCTTTATCAGAAAGTGCAGACACATACGAAATAGTGCTCCCAGAATAGCTGATAGTGGAATAATGGTACATTTCTAGTGTTAGAGTGCAAGTGACAATATCAGTCATAAAATATCTGTAGGAAATAGTGATATTTGACTACAGCCAAAGAAAACTCTATCCTGACTGGTGATGCTCATCAGAGCTAGGATATCCGAAATACTTGGATATCCTAGCTCTTTTTTCACTATTCGAGCTCGAATAGCGAGCTCGAATAGTATTAGCTATCTGGGCTGTGCTATCCGAGCGCACTCGGATAGCAAGCAGCTATCCGGAGATATCCTATCTATCCGAGCTCGGATAGCGTCACCAGCTCGGATAGCGTCACGTCTGACGTCACCTCGAGTCCTCACAAGCGAATCAGAGGGCTCCCAGCCCAGTGACTGCAGCCAATCACAGAGCGGGAGCCTGGCCAAGCCCCCCTCTATAAATAGCGGGCGCCATCTTGCCTCACTCGTCCTGCTTGCGACTTACTGACTGACTGTACTGAGAGATTACTCCAGTGCTTTTTGTCTGTGCAAGTGCATATATTGTTTAATACACCAAGCGTTTTTACACTATAACACTTGATATTCACCTGTATTGCTTTGTATTGTAGATAGTTTGTATTTTAGGCAGTTTAGTTTGTGTGATTAGGGACTAGGGAGGGAGACTGTCACTGGTGCTGCTGCAGCTGCAGCCAGCAGCTAGGCCCTGTGCCTAGGCAAGGCAGCCAGCCCTGCTCTGTGCTCTAGTCTCTAGTTACCTGTGCTCTCACCTGTCCTACTCTACTGTACTACTTCTGTGTTAGATAGATTATTGTACTATTTTGTAGTTAGCAAGGCCCAGCTTTACTGCTATACCTGTCCTGTATCTGCTCTCTGTAATCTAGTCACACCTGTTCTATTGTTTAGCTAGATTCTTCTATTGTTTAGTTAGTACTGTAGTAATGCAGTCAGTGCTAGTAGTTGTTAGAGTAGTAGTACTACTGTGTTAGCTTACTACAGAACTGCTGTGCTGCTGAGTAGTGCCAGTGTGACAGTTAGTGTGCAGTAGTGTCTTATCCTCGGCTGTCTGACTGGCACTTGGCACGTGCCACATCCGGCATGCTCCTGGCACACGTTACACCTGCTGCTGCATTGCCCTGCTCCTGCTGCCTGTGCAGCTCCCACTGCCAGGGTGCCACAGGCCACTGATACCACCTATATTTAACCCAAAACACAATTGCTGTGTAATTTTTTGGAGGTGTCTGGGGTGAAAGCTGTCATGTCCCAGTTGTGCGGTTGGACTTTGGACACAATGTGGGCTGCACGTCTGCTGTCTGGAACCTAGGCCTGATGTTAATTTACAGCTATTTTTTATTGGGGGGGGGGGGATTTTAAGTCCCCACATCATCAATTAGTGTTCCCCTTTACAAAATAATGATGCTACATGCCTCGTATACACTAAAAACTTTTTTAAAGCAATTTAAAGGCCACTTCCGGTTTTTCTATCCAGATATCCGAATTTGCCCAGATAGCCCGGATACTGTGGCAGAGGCGTATCTACAGGGGTGCACATAGGGCACGTGCTATAGGCGCCCCTTGTCACTCACCTGGGGGGGGGGCGCATCCCCAGTAAGCAATTAATCACCCCCTCTGTAGTAGCCGGCTTACCGCCAGCGACATTGTCTGTGCCGCGGCCGCCGGACCTGCGCCCGCAGAAGGAGAGGAGAAGCAGGAGAATGTGAGTGACGCTCACTGTGACACTTGCTGTGCAGCGCGCCCCCACCCTTGTGTTTCACCTTGCTGCCTGGCGAAGGCCTGCAGCAGCTACAGCCACCAACTGTTTCCTGCTAGTCTCCCCTCCCATTCCCACCTTCAACTAGTCGGCCAATCAGGAGGAGGATCGGGGATACAAGGCAGTGAACGGAGCAGCGCCGACGTTGCTATGGTGACCAGAGACGCTGCGGGGACCTCCGACCCCGCAGCATCTCTGGTCGCCATAGCAACATCAGCGCCGCTCCGTTCGCTGCCTTGTATCCCTGATCCTTCTCCTGATTGGCCGCATACTGATGGAGGTGGGATGGGAGACTACCAGGAAACAGTGGGTGGCTGTAGCTGCAGGCGGTCAGGTGGCACATCATTGACTGAGGCAGCAGCTAAGCAGCACCCTAAGCCCACCAGAAGTACCCTCTGCCCCAGCAAGAAGCATCCCCTGCTGCAGCCAACAGAACCCTCTGCCTCGGACCTCGGTAAGCAGCACCCTCTGCCCCCAGCCAGCAGCACCCTCTGCCCCCAGCCAGCAGCACCCTCTGCCCCCAGCAAGCAGCACCCTCTGCCCCCAGCAAGCAGCACCCTCTGCCCCCAGCAAGCAGCACCCTCTGCCCGCAGCCAGCAGCACCCTCTGCCCCCAGCCAGCAGCACCCTCTGCCCCCAGCCAGCAGCACCTTCTGCCCCCAGCCAGCAGCACCCTCTGCCCCAGCAAGCAGCACCCTCTGCTCCCAGCCAGCAGCACCCACTGCCCCCAGCCAGCAGCACCCACTGCCCCCAGCCAGCAGCACCCACTGCCCCCAGCCAGCAGCACCCACTGCCCCCAGCCAGCAGCACCCACTGCCCCCAGCCAGCAGCACCCACTGCCCCCAGCCAGCAGCACCCTCTGTCCCCAGCCAGCAGCACCCTCTGCCCCCAGCCAGCAGCACCCTCTGCCCCAGCAAGCAGCACCCTCTGCCCCCAGCCAGCAGCACCCTCTGCCCCCAGCCAGCAGCACCCTCGGCCCCCAGCCAACAGCACCCTCTGCCCCCAGCCAGCAGCACCCCCAGCCAGCAGCACCCTCTGCCCCCAGCCAGCAGCACCCTCTGCCCCCAGCCAGCAGCACCCTCTGCCCCAGCAAGCATCACCAGCACCCTCTGCCCCCAGCAAGCAGCACCCTCTGCCCCCAGCAAGCAGCACCCTCTGCCCTAGCAAGCAGCACCTTGCACCCTGCCCTCAGCCAGCACTCAGTTACCACCCTGCAACCAGCTGTTATTGCGCACGCGGGGGGCACACTTTTAGTGTTTGCCATGGGCGCCTTATAACCCAGATACGCCTCTGTACTGTGGTCGGATATCCGATTTGCATTCGGATCGGAACATTTTGAACTCGGATATCCGACCCGGATCGGATATCGGGGTATCTGGATCTGAATCGGATCCGGATTTTGAAAAGGGGTATCCGAACATCACTGATCCTCACACCAAACCCTCCCTCTTCCGATGCTTAACCTTAATCCCTCCATGGCTAACCTAAGGAATCATCAGGCTGCAACGGCTTGCCCCTGATCTACTTACCACTGGTTTCCTCCAGCTCCTGCCCGGCAACATGTCCCACGACGAGCTCTGCTGGCAGCCCGCGGCCCGGTATCCCTACCTCCGGTCGGCCTCAGTACCGGCAGGGATACCGGGCCAGTGGAGCTGCGTCGTGGGACATGTTGCCGGGCAGGAGCTGAAGGAAACCAGTGGTAAGTAGATTGGGGGGAAGCCGTTGCAGCCTGATGATTCCTTTAACTAGGGATGGTCAGAAATGCCAATTTTATGCCAATTACCGATTTAGCGGATTTCAGATCCCGAGTTTCGTTTTCCTAGTAGCCTTATTTTTGGTTATTTTTTTTATTGCATTCTCTGATTGGTCAAATACTTCCGAGTTGACTCTGCGTTCTGTGATTGGTCCAATATTTCCAAGTTCCGTGATTGGTCTAAAATTACCGAGTTGCTGTAATGCAGTATTTCCACCGAAATCTGATTTCCGAGTAGCCTTATTTTTGGTTATTTTTTTGCTTTTTCTGACTGGCCACATACTTCTGAGTTGACTCTTCATTCTCTGATTGGTCCAATGCTTCTGAGTTCTGTGACTTGTCTGAAATTACCGAGTTGTGGTGATGCGGCATTTCCCCAGAATTCCAATTACTGAGTTCTGTTTCGCGATTTCCGAGAAATATAAAGTGACATGTATGGTCCAGTCAGAGACTGATTAAGGTGAAATGGGCATTAGGCAAGAGAGCAAATTAGACCATCCCTGACCCTGATGGCCATCTGGCTTTTTTTCGGGGGGGATGGGGGGGAACGGGCCTAGGCCCACGGTCTCTCTCCAGGCCCTAGGCACCTTCCTTTGCCATGTGGATGAGTCAGTTCTGGTTATAACTCAGTGGTGGACTTAGTTGTCTGCTTGAGACCAGTTAAACCAACCAAAGTTCTCCAAATAGTCAAATATTAGTAGGAGATGGAATTGAACTTTAACCTTACTTAACCACCTTGTTGGTAACACAGCTCGTCCATCACCGCCGCGGTGGATTTCTCAGGCCCTGCTGGGCCATTTTTCCCAATTTTTTTTTAAACACGCAGCTAGCACTTTGCTAGTTGCGTGTTGGACGCGATTGCCGCCACTCGCCGCCGATCCGCTGCTACCCGACACGTAATAGGCCACCCCCCGAGACCCCTGCACAGACTGGCCAACTGCCAGGCAGCGCTGAGGGTGGATCGGGACTCCCTTTGACGTCACGACGTCGATGACATCGGTGACGTCATCACGATCGTCGCCATGGCGATGGGGGAAGCCAAACAAAAATTGCTCTGATCACCGGACGCGATCGGAAGAGGCGGGGGATGCCGCCGCTCAGTGGCTATCATGTAGCTAGCGCCAGGGCTGTATTTAGGGTTTGGGCTCCCCTAGGCACACCAAACCTACGGCGCCCCCTAGGAGAACCTTGGCGGCGCGCGAAGCGCGCCGCGGCGAAAAGTGGGCGTGGCCACAGAATGCAGTGGGCGTGTCCATAACGCTGTGGGTGTGGCTAATTAAAATATCCTCGTAACAGTGCAGCCCAAAGTCAGTGGGGCCATGGTTTCTCCCTGGGTATGAGTAGAGTGACCTTAAAAAAGCAAGTAGGAAATGTCCCCCCCCAAAAAAAAACCCCACACATTAGCCAGTGTTCTCTCGCACAAAATAGTGGTAGGTATTAGAGTGTGAGCTCCCCTGAGAAAAGTCAGTAACATGACTGTTCTCTGCAAAGTGCTGCAGAATATGCCAGTGCTATATAAATACATAATAATATGGTAGGACATTAGACTATGGGAGAATTAGATTGTAAGTTCCTCAGAGGATAGTCAGTGACATGACTACGTACTCCGTGAAGTACTGCTGAAGATGTAAGTACAATATAGTACAGTGGTATGGCAGCATGATGGCGTAGTGGTTAGCACTCTCGCCTTGCAGCGCTGGGTTCCTGGTTCGAATCCTAGCCAGGTCAAAATCTGCAAGGAGTTTGTATGTTCTCCCTTTGTCTGTGTGTATTTCCTTAAGACACTCTGGTTTCCTCCCACATCCCAACAACATACGATACAGATAAGTATAATGTTAATTGGCTTCCCCTAAAAATTGGCCCTAGACTACGATACATACATAGACATATGACTATGGTAGGGATTAGATTGTGAGCACCTCTGTGGGACAGTTATGTGACAAAACAATACATACTCTGTACAGCGCTGCGTAATATGTTGGCGCTATATAAATAATTAGTATAAGTACAGTAGCCAGGTCTATAGGTGTCCAAATGTAGACATACTATAGGTGTCCCCAGTATAGATATCCAGGTCTATAGGTATCCCCAGTTTAGGTAGTAGTCAGGGGCGTAACTAGAAATCACTGGGCCCTCTTGCAAGAATTTGGATGGGCCCCCCCCCCCCCCATAGGTGCCAAATAATCATAATGTGGCAGTGTTTCACCATAAAATAATCGCAATGTGTGCAGCATTTCAGCAGAGAATAATCACAAGTGTAACATTTCAGCAAAGAATAATCGCAATGTGGGCAGCATTTCACCAGAAAATAATCGCAATGAGTGCAACATTTCAGCAGAGAATAATTGCAATGTGGACAACATTTCACCAGAAAATAATCACAATGTGGGCAACATTTCACCAGAAAATAATCGCAATGAGTGCAACATTTCAGCAAAGAATAATCGCAATGTGGGCAACATTTCACCAGAAAATAATCGCAATGTGGGCAACATTTCACCAGAAAATAATCGCAATGAGTGCAACATTTCAGCAAAGAATAATCGCAATGTGGGCAACATTTCAGCAGAGAATAATTGCAATGTGGGCAACATTTCACCAGAAAATAATCCCAATGTGGGCAACATTTCAGCAAAGAATAATCGCAATGTGGGCAACATTTCAGCAGAGAATAATTGCAATGTGGGCAACATTTCACCAGAAAATAATCACAACGTGGGCAGCATTTCAGCAGTAAATCACACAGTGGGCAGCATAACACCAGTGGGCTGGCTGAGTACCTGGCTGGGTGAGCGGGTAGTGGGCTGGCTGGGTAGCTGGGTGAGCAAGCAGTGGGCAGGCTGAGTAATTAATTCAAGTATTTGTATAGCGCCTTTCTCCTGTCGGACTCAAAGCACTTGCGAGGCAGCCACTAGAGCGCACTCAGTAGGCAGTAGCAATGTTAAGGAGACTTGCCCAAGAAACTCCTTACTGAATAGGTGCTGGCTTACTGAACATGCAGAGCCGAGATTTGAACCCAGGTCTCCTGTGTCAGAGGCAGAGTCCTTAACCATTACACTTCCAGCCACTGCCTGGCTAAGCGAGCGGGCAGTGGGCTGGGTACCAGGCTGGGCGAGCGGGCAGGCTGGGTGGCTGGGCGAGCGGGCAGTGGGTTGGCTGGGTACCTGGCTGGGCGAGCGGGCAGTGGACTGGCTTGGTACCTGGCTGGGCGAGCGGGCAGTGGGCTGGCTGGGAAAGCGGGCAGTGGGCTGGCTGGGAAAGCGGGCAGTGGGCTGGCTGGGTACCTGGCTGGGCATGCAGGCTGGCTGGGTACCTGGCTGGGTACCTGGCTGGGCATGCAGGCTGGCTGGGTACCTGGCTGGGCATGCGGGCTGGCTGGGCATACGGGCTGGCTGGGTACCTGGCTGGGCAGCGGGCTGGCTGGGTACCTGGCTGGGCATACGGGCTGGCTGGGTACCTGGCTGGGCAGCGGGCTGGCTGGGTACCTGGCTGGGCATGCAGGCTGGCTGGGTACCTGGCTGGGCAGCGGGCTGGCTGGGTACCTGGCTGGGCATGCGGGCTGGCTGGGTACCTGGCTGGGCAGCGGGCTGGCTGGGTACCTGGCTGGGCATGCGGGCTGGCTGGGTACCTGGCTGGGCAGCGGGCTGGCTGGGTACCTGGCTGGGCATGCGGGTTGGCTGGGTACCTGGCTGGGCAGCGGGCTGGCTGGGTACCTGGCTGGGCATGCAGGCTGGCTGGGTACCTGGCTGGGTAGCAGGCTGGCTGGGTACCTGGCTGGGCATGCGGGCTGGCTGGGTACCTGGCTGGGCAGCGGGCTGGCTGGGTACCTGGCTGGGCATGCGGGTTGGCTGGGTACCTGGCTGGGCAGCGGGCTGGCTGGGTACCTGGCTGGGCTTGCAGGCTGGCTGGGTACCTGGCTGGGTAGCCGGCTGGCTGGGTACCTGGCTGGGCAGCGGGCTGGCTGGGTACCTGGCTGGGCAGCGGGCTGGCTGGGTACCTGGCTGGGCAGCGGGCTGGCTGGGTACCTGGCTGGGCATGCAGGCTGGCTGGGTACCTGGCTGGGCAGCAGGCTGGCTGGGTACCTGGCTGGGTACCAGGCTGGCTGGGTACCTGGCTGGGCAGCAGGCTGGCTGGGTACCTGGCTGGGCAGCGGGCTGGCTGGGTACCTGGCTGGGCAGCGGGCTGGCTGGGTACCTGGCTGGGCAGCGGGCTGGCTGAGTACCTGGCTGGGCAGCGGGCTGGCTGGGTACCTGGCTGGGCATGCAGGCTGGCTGGGTACCTGGCTGGGTACCAGGCTGGCTGGGTACCTGGCTGGGCAGCGGGCTGGCTGGGTACCTGGCTGGGCAGCGGGCTGGCTGGGTACCTGGCTGGGCAGCGGGCTGGCTGGGTACCTGGCTGGGCAGCAGGCTGGCTGGGTACCTGGCTGGGCAGCGGGCTGGCTGAGTACCTGGCTGGGCAGCGGGCTGGCTGGGTACCTGGCTGGGCAGCGGGCTGGCTGGGTACCTGGCTGGGCATGCAGGCTGGCTGGGTACCTGGCTGGGCATGCAGGCTGGCTGGGTACCTGGCTGGGTACCGGGCTGGCTGGGTACCTGGCTGGGCAGCGGGCTGGCTGGGTACCTGGCTGGGCAGCAGGCTGGCTGGGTACCTGGCTGGGCAGCAGGCTGGCTGGGTACCTGGCTGGGCAGCGGGCTGGCTGGGTACCAGGCTGGGCAGCGGGCTGGCTGGGTACCTGGCTGGGCATGCGGGCTGGGTACCTGGCTGGGCAGCGGGCTGGCTGGGTACCTGGCTGGGCATGCGGGCTGGCTGGGTACCTGGCTGGGCAGCGGGCTGGCTGGGTACCTGGCTGGGCAGCGGGCTGGCTGGGTACCTGGCTGGGCATGCGGGCTGGCTGGGTACCTGGCTGGGCAGCGGGCTGGCTGGGTACCTGGCTGGCTGGGCGAGCTGGCTCCTGGCTGGGTAGCTGGGCTGCAGTTGCCAGCGTGTCCTTCGCGCTTCTCCCGACTTGCTCCCGCCCTCCAGCAGAGTGGCAGACATGATCGTGAACTCTGTATGCCGCCGCCTGGTCTAGTGACGTCACTAGACCAGGAGGCGGCATGCAGAGTTCAGGATCATGTCCTGACTTCCTGACTCCTGTCCGGCCGCTGCCACTGTGCTGGAGGGCGGGGGTGAGAGCCCCCCTCTCCGTCTGTAGGTGCGCTCTCCGCACCGCCCCCCCCCCTCCCCCCCCCCCGGGCAAATAAATAAAAAAAAATTTAAAAAAAAAATTATGAATAAAAAAAAAATTAAAAAAAAGAAAAAAAAAATTATTGAACTACAGGTGGCCGCCCCCCCCCGAGGACCCGCCCATGGCACCGGCCCACGGGTGCCTCTTAATAGATACGGCCCTGGCTAGCGCTAGGCTAGCTACATGATTTAACAAAAAAAAAAAAATTAAAAAATACTGCTGCGCCGCCACCCTGGCGCAATCCATAGAACACCAGGGTGGTTAAAGTGACACTTAAGGCAGAAAAAAAAAGAGTTTTACTCACCTGGGGCTTCTACCAGCACCCTGCAGCCATCCTGTGCCCTCGCAGTCTCGATCGGATCCTCCTGTCCATCGCCGGCAGCTACTTTCATTTTTAGCAACAGGCCCGACAGGCCTGGCCAGGTATCTGCTTCTATGCATTCCTGTCCGCAATAGCGCCCTCTATCCTGCTATTGCGGATAGGAATGTGAAGAAGCAGACATGTGGCCAGGCCTGTTGAGCCTGTCACCGAAAACGAAAGTAGCTGGTGGCGGGAGACCAATAATTGTCCACATGTATTAATCCCCTGGCGGTATGATTATTTCCAGATTTTAGCCTCTTTTTAAAACATTTCAGACCCTAATATCAGGAAAAAATCATGCAGCCAGAACGCCTGCAGCAGCCCCTGCACTCGCTCACCTCCCTGGGCTGCAGAGCTGCAATTTTACCTCCGTCCTCCAGGTGGCACTGTAACTCCGTAGTGAAATCACTGACGGCGATATCACCAGAGTGATTTAGAGTCTCGGAGGACAGGAAGGAGAAGTGCTACCAACGTCTGGATCCGCCGGGAGGTGAGTAACGCTATACTCTGCATACAGCTCTCAGCGGCTAGCCCGGGGATAGCTCAGGATTACCGTCAGGGAGGTTAGTTAGAGTATATCATATTCAGTAAATATCACAGAAATGATTCATTACCTGTTGTTAAGCTGGCTTGTACCAGGGTGAAGTCAGCTAAAAAAATAATGATAAACAACAAAATTAGATATAATATCATGAAAATACTGTAATTTTTTGTCGCTTTAGTATTTTATTAAGTGCCAACATATTATGTGGTGCTGTACAAAGTAAGAAACAAACAATCTAAAGGAAAAGGCAAACACAAGGGGAGATTACAGCTGCCCAGAATCCCCCCTCAGTGCAGTGTCTGGGCACAGGCACTAGTTGAGAAACCAAAATATCTGCAGGCATCCTGCAGCTCACAGCACTGCCCTCTTTCTTTCCCTGCTACAGCTGACTTTGGATGTAGCCGCAGTGTGTGTACAGAGCATGGAGCAGCAGCGTATGTACAGAGCATGGAGCAGCAGTGTGTACAGAGCATGGAGCAGCAGCATGTGTACAGAGTAGTGTTGGGCGAACATCTAGATGTTCGGGTTCGGGCCGAACAGGCCGAACATGGCCGCGATGTTCGGGTGTTCGACCCGAACTCCGAACATAATGGAAGTCAATGGGGACCCGAACTTTTGTGGTTTGTAAAGCCTCCTTACATGCTACATACCCCAAATTTACAGGGTATGTGCACCTTGGGAGTGGGTACAAGAGGAAAAAAAAATTAGCAAAAAGAGCTTATAGTTTGAGAAAATCGATTTTAAAGTTTCAAAGGGAAAACTGTCTTTTAAATGCGGGAAATGTCTGTTTTCTTTGCACAGGTAACATGTTTTTTGTCGGCATGCAGTCATAAATGTAATACATATAAGAGGTTCCAGGAAAAGGGACCGGTAACGCTAACCCAGCAGCAGCACACGTGATGGAACAGGAGGAGGGTGGCGCAGGAGGAGGAGAAGGCCACGCTTTGTGAGACACAACAACCCAGGCCTTGCATGAGGGCAAGAAGCGTGCGGATAGCATGCTTTGTACCGCCATGCAGTCATAAATGTAATAAAGATAAGTGGTTCAATAAACAGGGACCACGCGGCAACGCTAACCCAGCAGCAGCAGACGTGATGGAACAGGAGGAGGCGCAGGAGGAGAAGGCCACGCTTTGTGAGACACAACAACCCAGGCCTTGCATGAGGGCAAGAAGCGTGCGGATAGCATGCTTTGTACCGCCATGCAGTCATAAATGTAATAAAGATAAGTGGTTCAATAAACAGGGACCACGCGGCAACGCTAACCCAGCAGCAGCAGACGTGATGGAACAGGAGGAGGCGCAGGAGGAGAAGGCCACGCTTTGTGAGACACAACAACCCAGGCCTTGCATGAGGGCAAGAAGTGTGCGGATAGCATGCTTTGTACCGCCATGCAGTCATAAATGTAATAAAGATAAGTGGTTCAATAAACAGGGACCACGCGGCAACGCTAACCCAGCAGCAGCAGACGTGATGGAACAGGAGGAGGCGCAGGAGGAGAAGGCCACGCTTTGTGAGACACAACAACCCAGGCCTTGCATGAGGGCAAGAAGCGTGCGGATAGCATGCTTTGTACCGCCATGCAGTCATAAATGTAATAAAGATAAGTGGTTCAATAAACAGGGACCACGCGGCAACGCTAACCCAGCAGCAGCAGACGTGATGGAACAGGAGCAGGCGCAGGAGGAGAAGGCCACGCTTTGTGAGACACAACAACCCAGGCCTTGCATGAGGGCAAGAAGCGTGCGGATAGCATGCTTTGTACCGCCATGCAGTCATAAATGTAATAAAGATAAGTGGTTCAATAAACAGGGACCACGCGGCAACGCTAACCCAGCAGCAGCAGACGTGATGGAACAGGAGCAGGCGCAGGAGGAGAAGGCCACGCTTTGTGAGACACAACAACCCAGGCCTTGCATGTGGACAAAAAGCGTGCGGATATAGCAGCAATGCTTTTTGCCGCCATGCAGTCATAAATGTAATACAGATGAGAGGTTCAATAAACAGGGCCCGGAAACGCAACACCATCCCAGATGTTCATTGGTCATGTTACTTGGTTGGGGTCCTGGAGTGTTGCGTAGTCATTTCCAATCCAGGATTGATTCATTTTAATTTGAGTCAGACGGTCTGCATTTTCTGTAGAGAGGCGGATACGCCGATCTGTGACGATGCCTCCGGCAGCACTGAAACAGCGTTCCGACATAACGCTGGCTGCCGGGCAAGCCAGCACCTCTATTGCGTACATTGCCAGTTCGTGCCAGGTGTCTAGCTTCGATACCCAATAGTTGAAGGGTGCAGATGGATGGTTCGACACAGCTACGCCATCTGACATGTAGTCCTTGACCATCTTCTCCAGGCGATCGGTGTTGGAGGTGGATCTGCACGCTTGCTGTTCAGTGGGCTGCGGCTGCATGGGTGTCAGAAAATTTTCCCACTCCAAGGACACTGCCGATACCATTCCCTTTTGGGTACTAGCTGCGGCTTGCGTTGTTTGCTGCCCTCCTGGTCGTCCTGGGTTTGCGGAAGTCAGTCTGTCTGCGTACAACTGGCTAGAGGAGGGGGAGGATGTCAATCTCCTCTCTAAAGTCTCCACAAGGGCCTGCTGGTATTCTTCCATTTTGACCTGTCTGACTCTTTCTTCAAGCAGTTTTGGAACATTGTGTTTGTACCGTGGATCCAGAAGGGTATAAACCCAGTAATTGGTGTTGTCCAGAATGCGCACAATGCGTGGGTCACGTTCAATGCAGTCTAGCATGAAT
Organism: Hyperolius riggenbachi; assembly: GCF_040937935.1. Lineage (NCBI taxonomy): Eukaryota > Metazoa > Chordata > Amphibia > Anura > Hyperoliidae > Hyperolius > Hyperolius riggenbachi. The sequence goes on from NC_090651.1 coordinate 377,795,711, forward strand.
TGAGCCATGTGTGCCAGAGTCCTACCAGAATCCTCATCATCCTCTTGTGAGCGTTGTGATAGTTGTTGTGATGCATCATAGTCGTCACCTTCCTCCTGGTCTGCTTCTGCTGACCATTCGCGTTGAATTGTGGAAGTCCAACGTGCACCGCTCTGGCCCTCGTCAGTGGTGGCATGAAATTCCTGCTCCAACTCCAGCTGTTCCTCCTCCTCTTCTTCGTCATAGCTGCTGGGGCCAGCGTTCCCTGAGGCGGATGGCCTGATGTTGGTACCATCACGCTGATCGTTTTCTCCTTCAGATTCCCCCAGTTGCATCATGACAGCTGTTTCCTTGATTTTTAACATCGACCTCTTCAGTAAACACAGCAGTGGTATGGTAATGCTGACTGAAGAGTTGTCACTGCTCACAAGCAACGTGGATTGCTCAAAATTTTGGAGGACTTGGCAGAGGTCCAACATGTTGGCCCAATCGGATCCACAGAAGCTTGGCAGCTGGCCGGATGCGCCTCGGTACTGCGCCGTCATGTACTGGACCACTGCACTCTTCTGCTCGCAAAAGCGGGCTAGCATGTGCAGCGTAGAATTCCAGCGCGTAGGGACATCACACAGCAAGCGATGGTGGGGGAGATTGAAGCGCTCCTGCATCTTGGCGAGTGCCCCCGAAGCAGTACTGGAATTTCTACAATGTTTGGACACTCGACGCACCTTCAACAGCAGATCGGGCACGCCTGGGTATGTCCTCAGGAACCGCTGAACTACTAGGTTCATCACGTGCGCCAGGCAAGGGATGTGTGTCAGCTTAGCCAACCTTAAAGCGCGAATGAGATTACTCCCATTATCACACACAACCATGCCCGGTTTCAGGTCCAGCGGTGCCAGCCACAAATCCGTCTGTTCCTTTATTCCCCTCCAAATTTCCTCCCCTGTGTGCTGCTTATCCCCAAGGCAGATTAGCTTCAGCAACGCTTGCTGACGCATGCCAACAGCTGTGCTGCACTGCTTCCACGATCCTACTGCTGCTGGGTTAGCGTTTCCGGATGAGGTACAGCTTTGAGATGCGTTGGAGGAGAAGGAGTCAGAGAGGTAGGTGCTGCTGTTATCCAGTGGGAGGGACGGCGGTGCAGCTGTTTGTGGCGTGGGCAACACCCGTGCCGTAGCAGGTGAGGAATCGCTGCCAGGCTCCACAAGGTTCACCCAGTGCGCGGTAAGGGAGATGTATCGACCCTGGCCGAACGCACTCGTCCAGGTGTCAGTGGTGAGGTGAACCTTGCAGGCAACGGCATTCTTCAAGCTTCGGGTTATTTTGCTGACCACGTGCTCATGCAACTCAGGCACTGCAGAGCGTGCAAAGTGGTAGCGGCTGGGAACCACGTAACGTGGGATGGCCACTGACATCATGCCCTTGAAGCTGTTTGTCTCCACCAATCGATATGGCAGCATTTCGCAGGCCAGAAGCTTGGCTATGCTGGCTGTTACTGCCACGGCCCGGGGGTCATTTGCTGGCAATTTCCTCTTGCGCTCAAACATCTCCGACACAGACAACTGAACCGTAGCGCTGCACACGGAAGGGCTGTTGGTTGTTGTGTTTGATGAACACTGGGAGACCTCAAGAGCACTACTCCGGAAAGTGACAGTGTCAGCGTCGTCTGATGTTTGTGAATGTTGTGAACCACGCAATGGCTGGGCTACTGCTGCTGCTGAGGCGGGTCTGGTGGTGAGTCTGGTGAACCCAAGGGAGGCAGTGTTGTTTCTGGTACCCTGTCCTGACGCGTTTGCCCAAAGAGTGGGATGTTTGGATAGCATGTGACGGCTCATGCTGGTGGTGGAGAGGTTGTTAATATTTTTCCCCCTGCTCAGGCGGGTCTTGCACACCTTGCAAATCGCCATGGTAACATCCTCAGTGCAGTCTTCAAAGAAAGCCCAGACTTTGGAGCACCTGCCTCCTTGCTGGCGATTTCTGTTTGCTCCTCTTTTGCCTCTCACTTGAACTTCCACGCTTGTGGTGCCTGAAATTGCGCGCCGCCTACCTTGTGGCACAAGGCGAACTCGTGCAGCAGTGTGTTCTTCAACAGACTCATCTGTGCTGCTGCTACGACGGCGATGTTCTCGTTCACAAACAAAATCTGGGTCTCTGTCCACATTGTCCATACCCTCCTCTTCCATCTCCTCAAACTCGTCATATGTCATTGTGGGCCACCGCCGTGGAGTAGAGCTCCCCACAACAACCTCTGCGCAGCACACTCCAACGTCGTCTTCCAGATCTTGTCGGCCGACCTCCTGCAATTGCAACCCCTCCTGCCCAAATTGCTCTGGGATTTGGGTTTCCGAGTCCTCTTCGGACTCGCCTTGTATTTCAGTGCGCGGTGCATTTCCCACAGTTAACGGTTGTGAATCCAGGCACAACATTTCTGGCTGTTCCTCCATTGACCTTTGAAAGGTGGAAGTTTGTTGGGCTGGGAATAGCTCCTGCGAATACCCCATTGTGTCCTGAGGTAATTCATCGGACTGGTTATCTGGCAGTTGTGTGCGTGGTGTCGCTGCCGGTTGTGTCAGCTTTGTGCCCACTGGCTCCTTGTAACTGGCTGAGGACTCGGACCTCGTGCGTGATGTGCTGGTGCTGCTTAACCCACTGCTGGACGCTTGAGAGGTCATCCAAGTAATTATCTGGTCCTGTTCTTTTGGATTTGTGAGGGTTGTTGTCCTGGACAACATGGGCGGTATTGAGTGGGTTTTCTTGGGTGCTCCCCTGTGGCCTGTACGTGAACCGTCAGGGGAAACACCTCTTCCCTTGCCCCTCCCTCTTTCACCGGATTTCTTCCTCATTTCACTTATCCTTACAGTACACGCTGACTGGCAGCAGTACAGTGGCAGTACAGAAATGCTATACAGTACCACTATTCCCAGCAGCGACACAGAGCACAATGCTATACAGTGACGGGTGAGCGGTGTACCACTATTCCCAGCAGCGACACAGAGCACAATGCTATACAGTGACGGGTGAGCGGTGTACCACTATTCCCAGCAGCGACACAGAGCACAATGCTATACAGTGGCGAACGAGCGGTGTACCACTATTCCCAGCAGACACAGAACAGTACACAGAATGCTATATAGTGTGGCTGAACGAGCGGTGTACCACTATTCCCAGCAGACACAGAACAGTACACAGAATGCTATATAGTGTGGCTGAACGAGCGGTGTACTACTGTTCCCAGCAGACACAGAACAGTACACAGAATGCTATATAGTGTGGCTGAACGAGCGGTGTACTACTGTTCCCAGCAGACACAGAACAGTACACAGAATGCTATATAGTGTGGCTGAACGAGCGGTGTACTACTGTTCCCAGCAGACACAGAACAGTACACAGAATGCTATATAGTGTGGCTGAACGAGCGGTGTACCACTGTTCCCAGCAGACACAGAACAGTACACAGAATGCTATATAGTGTGGCTGAACGAGCGGTGTACCACTATTCCCAGCAGACACAGAACAGTACACAGAATGCTATATAGTGTGGCTGAACGAGCGGTGTACTACTGTTCCCAGCAGACACAGAACAGTACACAGAATGCTATATAGTGTGGCTGAACGAGCGGTGTACTACTGTTCCCAGCAGACACAGAACAGTACACAGAATGCTATATAGTGTGGCTGAACGAGCGGTGTACTACTGTTCCCAGCAGACACAGAACAGTACACAGAATGCTATATAGTGTGGCTGAACGAGCGGTGTACCACTGTTCCCAGCAGACACAGAACAGTACACAGAATGCTATATAGTGTGGCTGAACGAGCGGTGTACTACTGTTCCCAGCAGACACAGAACAGTACACAGAATGCTATATAGTGTGGCTGAACGAGCGGTGTACTACTGTTCCCAGCAGACACAGAACAGTACACAGAATGCTATATAGTGTGGCTGAACGAGCGGTGTACTACTGTTCCCAGCAGACACAGAACAGTACACAGAATGCTATATAGTGTGGCTGAACGAGCGGTGTACTACTGTTCCCAGCAGACACAGAACAGTACACAGAATGCTATATAGTGTGGCTGAACGAGCGGTGTACTACTGTTCCCAGCAGACACAGAACAGTACACAGAATGCTATATAGTGTGGCTGAACGAGCGGTGTACCACTGTTCCCAGCAGACACAGAACAGTACACAGAATGCTATATAGTGTGGCTGAACGAGCGGTGTACTACTGTTCCCAGCAGACACAGAACAGTACACAGAATGCTATATAGTGTGGCTGAACGAGCGGTGTACTACTGTTCCCAGCAGACACAGAACAGTACACAGAATGCTATATAGTGTGGCTGAACGAGCGGTGTACTACTGTTCCCAGCAGACACAGAACAGTACACAGAATGCTATATAGTGTGGCTGAACGAGCGGTGTACTACTGTTCCCAGCAGACACAGAACAGTACACAGAATGCTATATAGTGTGGCTGAACGAGCGGTGTACTACTGTTCCCAGCAGACACAGAACAGTACACAGAATGCTATATAGTGTGGCTGAACGAGCGGTGTACTACTGTTCCCAGCAGACACAGAACAGTACACAGAATGCTATATAGTGTGGCTGAACGAGCGGTGTACTACTGTTCCCAGCAGACACAGAACAGTACACAGAATGCTATATAGTGTGGCTGAACGAGCGGTGTACCACTGTTCCCAGCAGACACAGAACAGTACACAGAATGCTATATAGTGTGGCTGAACGAGCGGTGTACCACTGTTCCCAGCAGACACAGAACAGTACACAGAATGCTATATAGTGTGGCTGAACGAGCGGTGTACTACTGTTCCCAGCAGACACAGAACAGTACACAGAATGCTATATAGTGTGGCTGAACGAGCGGTGTACTACTGTTCCCAGCAGACACAGAACAGTACACAGAATGCTATATAGTGTGGCTGAACGAGCGGTGTACTACTGTTCCCAGCAGACACAGAACAGTACACAGAATGCTATATAGTGTGGCTGAACGAGCGGTGTACCACTGTTCCCAGCAGACACAGAACAGTACACAGAATGCTATATAGTGTGGCTGAACGAGCGGTGTACTACTGTTCCCAGCAGACACAGAACAGTACACAGAATGCTATATAGTGTGGCTGAACGAGCGGTGTACTACTGTTCCCAGCAGACACAGAACAGTACACAGAATGCTATATAGTGTGGCTGAACGAGCGGTGTACTACTGTTCCCAGCAGACACAGAACAGTACACAGAATGCTATATAGTGTGGCTGAACGAGCGGTGTACCACTGTTCCCAGCAGACACAGAACAGTACACAGAATGCTATATAGTGTGGCTGAACGAGCGGTGTACTACTGTTCCCAGCAGACACAGAACAGTACACAGAATGCTATATAGTGTGGCTGAACGAGCGGTGTACTACTGTTCCCAGCAGACACAGAACAGTACACAGAATGCTATATAGTGTGGCTGAACGAGCGGTGTACTACTGTTCCCAGCAGACACAGAACAGTACACAGAATGCTATATAGTGTGGCTGAACGAGCGGTGTACTACTGTTCCCAGCAGACACAGAACAGTACACAGAATGCTATATAGTGTGGCTGAACGAGCGGTGTACTACTGTTCCCAGCAGACACAGAACAGTACACAGAATGCTATATAGTGTGGCTGAACGAGCGGTGTACCACTGTTCCCAGCAGACACAGAACAGTACACAGAATGCTATATAGTGTGGCTGAACGAGCGGTGTACTACTGTTCCCAGCAGACACAGAACAGTACACAGAATGCTATATAGTGTGGCTGAACGAGCGGTGTACTACTGTTCCCAGCAGACACAGAACAGTACACAGAATGCTATATAGTGTGGCTGAACGAGCGGTGTACTACTGTTCCCAGCAGACACAGAACAGTACACAGAATGCTATATAGTGTGGCTGAACGAGCGGTGTACTACTGTTCCCAGCAGACACAGAACAGTACACAGAATGCTATATAGTGTGGCTGAACGAGCGGTGTACTACTGTTCCCAGCAGACACAGAACAGTACACAGAATGCTATATAGTGTGGCTGAACGAGCGGTGTACCACTATTCCCAGCAGACACAGAACAGTACACAGAATGCTATATAGTGTGGCTGAACGAGCGGTGTACTACTGTTCCCAGCAGACACAGAACAGTACACAGAATGCTATATAGTGTGGCTGAACGAGCGGTGTACCACTATTCCCAGCAGACACAGAACAGTACACAGAATGCTATATAGTGTGGCTGAACGAGCGGTGTACTACTGTTCTCAGCAGACACAGAACAGTACACAGAATGCTATATAGTGTGGCTGAACGAGCGGTGTACTACTGTTCCCAGCAGACACAGAACAGTACACAGAATGCTATATAGTGTGGCTGAACGAGAGGTGTACTACTGTTCCCAGCAGACACAGAACAGTACACAGAATGCTATATAGTGTGGCTGAACGAGCGGTGTACTACTGTTCCCAGCAGACACAGAACAGTACACAGAATGCTATATAGTGTGGCTGAACGAGCGGTGTACTACTGTTCCCAGCAGACACAGAACAGTACACAGAATGCTATATAGTGTGGCTGAACGAGCGGTGTACCACTGTTCCCAGCAGACACAGAACAGTACACAGAATGCTATATAGTGTGGCTGAACGAGCGGTGTACTACTGTTCCCAGCAGACACAGAACAGTACACAGAATGCTATATAGTGTGGCTGAACGAGCGGTGTACTACTGTTCCCAGCAGACACAGAACAGTACACAGAATGCTATATAGTGTGGCTGAACGAGCGGTGTACTACTGTTCCCAGCAGACACAGAACAGTACACAGAATGCTATATAGTGTGGCTGAACGAGCGGTGTACTACTGTTCCCAGCAGACACAGAACAGTACACAGAATGCTATATAGTGTGGCTGAACGAGCGGTGTACTACTGTTCCCAGCAGTGACACACAATGACTGGGGGGGACCCTGGCTAGCGTGGCTGGAGCGCGAACTACCCTGCCTGCCTACCCAAAGCTAAACCCACAGACAAATGGCGGAGATATGACGTGGTTCGGGTATTTATTTACCCGAACCACGTGACAGTTCGGCCAATCAGAGCGCGTTCGGGTCCGAACCACGTGACCCGTTCGGCCAATCACAGCGCTAGCCGAACGTTCGGGGAACGTTCGGCCATGCGCTCTTAGTTCGGCCATATGGCCGAACGGTTTGGCCGAGCACCGTCAGGTGTTCGGCCGAACTCGAACATCACCCGAACAGGGTGATGTTCTGCAGAACCCGAACAGTGGCGAACACTGTTCGCCCAACACTAGTACAGAGCATGGAGCAGCTTTGGGGAACTTAACAGACTCAGGTATGAGCACAGCCCTGTGTCCTGCTGTTTGAATGCTTCACTTTTCCCTTAATTACAAATGTCAGCTGTCCTCATTATTATCTGTATCTAAACTGCTCCTGATCAATCCTATTGTCGGTTGGACATGTAATTCCATTATGTGTACCCAGCATGATGTCCTACCATATTATAATACTGTATTGTGCGTGGCTGAGGGAGACCTTTCTGGAATCACCCCTTGAAAATCCTGGGTTTGCCCCTGAATTGGGGGGAGGAGGAGGCGGACAAGAGGACAGGTAATATACAATATTCATACCTAGAGGCAGGGTATTTTAGGTTATCTATTATATAACTTGGCCAGAGGTCAAAGGAGTATTGGCCTATGGTAGAGCGTATGCTTGACGGAAAAAGTGAGTTTTGAGGGCGCATTTACAGATATCAAAGGTTGGAGAGTAACTGATGTGTTGTGACAGGGTATTCCAGAGGAGGGGTGGAGCATGTGTGAAATCTTGTATAAAATATTATTCATACCATGTATTTCATGCATTCTACTGGCATCCCCCCCAACCTCCATCACAGGGGACGGGGGAGCAGGCTGAGAGCCGGAAAGGGGGGCGGCGGGTGATCCTGTAAATAATGCAGGTTGGCATTAGGGCCTGCACACACTACTGCGCTTGCGCTGCTGTTTTTAAATCACAAAGCCTTCAAGAAAATAGAAAAATCGCATTGCACCAGTGTGTATAGGTCTTTACGATTTTCATGATTTTTCAAAGACCTTGCGTTTAAAAAAACCCATGCGATGGCGATGCAGGACTCTCTTCATTACCTGTTCAGTTTGCAAATGCCGGGAAGCCAACCAATCACCACGCAGCTTCAGTCCCATGTCACGTGACAGGAACTGTATCGTCACTGGTAATGTATAACACGCCATTACACTGCTGGACTGCCCCCCTCCCCCCAGGCTTCTGATTCCCCCACCCCCTCCACACGCAAAGGCGGGGTCATGGTTGCTATTGTTACACCCCTGGGCATTACAATAATTTAAAAAAAGAAAAGAACGCTTATTTACTCACCCAGTGCAAAGCAGAGCAGAAGTCTGCAGGCGCTCATTGCTGGACAGATGTATGTGGAATCCTAAAACGGATAATGATAAGAAAGAATTAGACAAAGATTTAAAGAGTAACTGTCGGGCATAAAATCAAAAATCAATTCTCTATTTTTATCTGGTAAACAAGTAATAAGGATGCTAACCAGGCAATCCAAAAGTTAAAATCTCTATTATTTTTCTTGTTGATAAATGATCATTCCCCAGTTTCCCTGACTCTTATTTGGTACGTTGCCGCACAAAGGAAGTTGCAGGGCATGCTGGGTTGTCTTTTTTTGCTTCTTTATTTCCCATCAGACTTAACTAATGTACAGAAGCAAAACAGAACAACCCAGCATGCCCTGCAACTTCCTTTGTGCAGCAAAGTACCAAATAAGAGTCAGGTAAACTCGGGAATGATCATTTACAAACAAGAAATGTAATAGAGATTTTAACTTTTGGATTGCCTGGTTAGCATCCGTATTACTTGTTTACCAGATAAAAAAAAAAGAATTGATTTTTTTATTTTATACCCGACAGTTACACTTTAAAGTGTATCTGCTGGGAAAAAGTGCCCCTGGGGAGGGGAATACTTACCTCGGGGGCCTCTGGATCCTAATGAGGCTTCCTCCGACCTAACCAGAGGCAGAGACGGCCTTGGAGGGGGCAAGTGGGGTGATCGCCCCAGGCCTCGCACCTGAAGGGGGCCTGCAGTCATGCCCACTGCACTCCCACTGAGAGCACCATTCTTCCTGGTCGGCTCATGCTCAGTTGCTGACCAAGCGGCGCACGAGTCCTTGATTGCGTGCCCATGGACAGGAGCGCCCTGTGCACTGACATCATGATTTACGTCATGTGCATAGCACTCCCGGCCATGGGTGCGCAAAATACCACCGACCGCCAACCACTGCGAGTCTGCCACAATCAATCTGTCTCAGGAGCATCATATTTTGGAATTTGCTAAACAGGTAAAAACTCTACAATACCACCAACAGAATCAGTGCCAGCCAGCAAAGTCAGGCCAACAGACACAACACGTCACCCTGTCCCCTGGTGGTGCAGAAAAGGCATGTGGAGCTCCCCAGCTTCCCATTCAGCCCAGCACCCATCCCCAACCAGTCTGGTACACACCACTAGCTCCCCAGCCAGCCTGTATCTATCCCAAGCTCCCCAGCCAGCCTGGTACCCATCTGTAGCACCCCAGCTAGCCTATTACCTATCCTTAGCTCCCCAGCCAGCCTGGTATCCATCGGTAGCTCCCCAGGCAGCCTGTATCTATCCCAAGCTCCCCAGCCAGCTTAGTACCCAACTACCCATCTCCAGTTTATTGGTTGGCTTAGTGGCCTTTAACCAACTTGCTTGTTTTTAAAGGCGTACTGCATTAGAAGTGGACAAGCCCGTGAGCATGGTGGTATGGTAGATGGCCTACACTTGTGGCTCTAGGCCCGACGTATGACACTCGCCTCACGTACTCTAAGGCCGCCTCTGCCAGAGGGGATCCATCACTGGCTCCCATGAAGATCCGCTTGCCGGGAGCCTCACGCAGGCTCACTAGTGGCTCTCCTCTCGGCTCCAGCAGCGATAGCTGAGCCCGATCAGGTCTGGTTTACTGCGCAGACGCAAGCTATTACCGCCGGAGCCCAAGTGGAGAGCCGCTTGTGGGCCTGCCTGTAAATATTGCAGCTCTGCAGTGTTCGAGAGTCTCGTTGCTGGATCCACCTGGCTTAGCAGGACGGAGGGGGCCTCAGGATCCAGAGTCTTCCCCCTGCCAAGGTAAGTACACCCCAGAGGCACTTTTTTTCCCTACAGGTTTATTTTAAAGAGGAACTTTAATGCTAACGTCATTGTAATAGATTGCGGAAAATCCGCCGCGCGGACTGGCAGCGAGGCGGCTGGTTCCGCATTCAGCTCAGCGGTTTACACGCGGCTGCATGCGTCTGATGTGGCTGGGCCTTCTAGTGCACACAGATTGAGGAATACATGTGCGCGCGCGGAAAGGCGGAACCTTTATGACAAACGGAGAGGGATCAGCTGACCAGGTTGGTCAGCTGATCTCAGAGCGGGTGGCTATTGGTTGATCAGCGATGGGTGGCGCCGGGGAGCGCCGCTCTATATATAGTTACTGCTGGTCAGTCTCAAGTTGTCTGCCGTTGCGAACACTTACGTGAAAGCACTCAGACCATAGTCAGATCCCACAGTGTGTTAGAACCAGGAGGACCTGGAGATTCACACTGAGCCAGATTACTACTGTGTTACTATTGTGTTATACTTCAGACTAGTTCCAGGGTGTTGAGACCACGGACCTCACACCCAAGACTAGGGACACTGTGTTACTACTGTGTTATACTTCAGACTAGTTCCAGGGTGTTGAGACCACGGACCTCACACCCAAGACTAGGGACACTGTGTTACTACTGTGTTATACTTCAGACTAGTTCCATGGTGTTGAGACCACGGACCTCACACCCAAGACTAGGGACACTGTATTACTATTGTGTTATACTTCAGACTAGTTCCAGGGTGTCGAGACCACGGACCTCACACCCAAGATTCGGCCTTTTTTGTTACCTGTTATGACCATTTGCTCTGTTGACCTCGCTCTTGCTTTCTGATTCGGTACCTCAGCATATCTGCCTTCCTGTTGCCAAACTCTGCCTGTTCCCGGTTACTGAATCAGTCTACTGTCTCTGTACTTTATCTGCCCGTGTGTTGCCGACCTAGCCTGCCCGACCTTGCTAGCTATCACTCTCTCTAAAGAGATTAGTCTTCACTGCTACCTGTGACGCCCACCTTCCAGGGGTCAGTTAGCCACAAGGCCTTCCTGCTATTCAGCCTGGGGCTCCATCCCCTTGGAAGTCTCAGACTGCTGGAAGGTCTTCATACTTCCCAGAGGGAGGTATTCCTCATACTGCCAAGGGCCTCCTGCTCCTCGGGTGGTCTACTCAAAGTCATTACTGTTGCACCAAACACTCACACTATATAGGTGTCCAGAGGTTAGTCATATCTGTATTATTGGTGATTCTGCAGGTCATCAATAATCAGGTATACATCTGTATTCTTGGTGATTCTGCAGATCACCAATAATCAGATTCTCTCTGTGTGCTGACACCGATCGTTACAGTGCACAAGTAATATTGCCTGTTTACAAATTACACATTCCCAAAGTACAGTTTATCTGCTCTGAAAGTTGCTATTGCATTTTAGATTTTAATGTATAAATACAGCAGCTATCTAGTGCACATTTCTCATATGCACAATAAGGGAAAGAGGCGCCCTGATTTGGATAAAAGCTTTTAAAACCAGTTTAAAAACGAAAAAGAAAAATGAGGTATCTTACCTCAATGACGAAATCTCTGTAAACTTACAAAAGATTTTTATTTGAGCACAGGCAACGCGTTTCGCGGGTCTGAGCCCGCTTCCTCAGGCCAATACAGTGCCTAGAACAGCAGAAAGAGTTCCTCAATGTACATACATATACATATTTCATAAAAAATTATAAAAATAATAACGGTCAGAGTACATATATAAATGAATAAATAGCATAACATGAATTTAATTTGGCAGATTTATCCATGCCCTAATAGTTGATTCCATGCTGTGCATATGCAAACGCATATTTATGCGCACGCACACACACATCAAAGAGAACACACTACTGTGTCTCATATCTAAGGGCAAACTTGATGGTTTAGTCTAAGTTCCATTTGCCGTATTGCACAATACCATTATTATTATGCACCTTCTAGATGAATGATAAATATATAATATATATAGATATATATATGGAAAAAATAAATTATATACAGACCAAGGAAGAAAAAAAAAAAAAAAAAAAAAAAAAAAAAGGAAGGGGGGGGGGGTTCCATTGATGATAATGTATGCATCATCAATTAAAAAGAACTAGGAACATAGTGGATAGTATTCTAAAATTAGCCATGCGCCCATAGGAATGATATAATATAAAACATAGATATCTAGCAATGTATAAAAAATATAAACATATATATACACATATATACACATACATACATACACACACAACAACATAGGAAATACTAAAAACTTGGCCAGTTCTAAACAAAGACAAAATCCAGGCAGCGCTGCAAGCATTTCACAGTGTTGCTCTGCATAAGTAAAAGGAACTGGTCACTGACTTTTAAAAGCATTGCAGTACATTGTGCACAGCATAATACATGTTCAGTCAGCAGGGGGAGTAAAAAGGCAGGATACAATGGAGACCAGAAAACAACGTTGTAATACTCACCAAATGACAGAAATCATGTAGCATAGGGAGCCTCTACAGGACATTCCCTGTCTCTGCATTATATAACCTTACTTGATTTGTTTAAGCAGCTGCAGGTCTGCACACTCTCAGCAGATTAGGGAAGGGGAGGGTGCGTGATGATGTAATCACAGGAAGTAGTGGTGGGGAGGGAAGAGTGAGGGGGCGAAGGATGAATTGGAACATTGTTATACAGGATAATAAGCAAACATTGGTGTGTGTCAATGCATTTTAATATATATTTTGTCTTTCACCAACTAACTGTCAAAATCTATCACTATGAGAACAGAAATCCAGTCCACTAGCAATGAGATGCTAATGAGAAAGTCCCATCGCCATCTAGTGGCCAAATAATTTAATACATCAACTCCTGGTCCTATCTTTTCTATGAATCCAGCGTAGGACTGGCAAAATACATTGCCTTCCTATGCTATGCCCCTTTCCAATATGGCCCCACCACTACTTCCTGTGATTACATCACTAATCTGCTGAGAGTGTGCAGACCTGCAGCTGCTTAAACAAATCAAGTAAGGTTATATAATGCAGAGACAGGGAATGTCCTGTAGAGGCTCCCTATGTTACATGATTTCTGTCATTTGGTGAGTATTACAACGTTGTTTTCTGGTCTCCATTGTATCCTGCCTTTTTACTCCCCCTGCTGACTGAACATGTATTATGCTGTGCACAATGTACTACAATGCTTTTAAAGGTCAGTGACCAGTTCCTTTTACTTATGCAGAGCACCACTGTGAAATGCTTGCAGCGCTGCCTGGATTTTGTCTTTGTTTAGAACTGGCCAAGTTTTTAGTATTTCCTATGTTGTTGTGTGTGTATGTATGTATGTGTATATATGTGTATATATATGTTTATATTTTTTATACATTGCTAGATATCTGTGTTTTATATTATATCATTCCTATGGGCGCATGGCTAATTTTAGAATACTATCCACTATGTTCCTAGTTCTTTTTAATTGATGATGCATACATTATCATCAATGGAACCCCCCCTTCCTTTTTTTTTTTTTTTTTTTTTTTTTCTTCCTTGGTCTGTATATAATTTATTTTTTCCATATATATATCTATATATATTATATATTTATCATTCATCTAGAAGGTGCATAATAATAATGGTATTGTGCATTACGGCAAATGGAGCTTAGACTAAACCATCAAGTTTGCCCTTAGATATGAGACACAGTAGTGTGTTCTCTTTGATGTGTGTGTGCGTGCGCATAAATATGCGTTTGCATATGCACAGCATGGAATCAACTATTAGGGCATGGATAAATCTGCCAAATTAAATTCATGTTATGCTATTTATTCATTTATATATGTACTCTGACCGTTATTATTTTTATAATTTTTTATGAAATATGTATATGTATGTACATTGAGGAACTCTTTCTGCTGTTCTAGGCACTGTATTGGCCTGAGGAAGCGGGCTCAGACCCGCGAAACGCGTTGCCTGTGCTCAAATAAAAATCTTTTGTAAGTTTACAGAGATTTCGTCATTGAGGTAAGATACCTCATTTTTCTTTTTCGTTTTTAAACTGGTTTTAAAAGCTTTTATCCAAATCAGGGCGCCTCTTTCCCTTATTGTGCATAGTTATACCCCCGTACATGTTTGTCCGAGGGGTGGTGACAGAACACCCGTTGTTTTACCACGGTTAATGTTTTGTGCATCCTTTTTCATCTAAGAGAGCGACCGCAACCAGGTCCGTCCAGGACCACCCCGAGTGGAGTCGGGTTTATGGTCTCCACCTGCTTCCTGTGGTCGGTTGCCCCTTGCAACCCTCCTTTGTGAGTAGCCCTTTCAATCAATTGATTTCTCCACACACCTACTATTGACATACTGCACTATCGGGCTCCCTTTTTTGTCTCCTGTATCTTTTTTTTCCCATAGGGTGCCAAGACACCCCAACCACGATTACATTTCTCATATGTCTCTGCTTATCAGCTCAGTGCAGTTCCATTTCATTGGCTGGCTGTAACTAATTGTAGCAACTGAGGAATGTAAACAAAATATAATGTTATCACCTTTTTGGATGCGGATCATAAGCTGAAAGAGCTTTCCACTGCAGAACAAAGTGCTGTGTTTAACTCCTTTGTACCTGGCTAATGCCAATTGACAACCACAGAATGGCTTACCCAAGACCACCTAAAGCGATTGCCATCAAGTCCTGGAGGCGGAGACTAGCAGGGAACGTGCAATCATTACCTGCCGAGACACGGAGCTCAGTGATCAGCCGCGATCGGCACTGGCAGGCTGTTAAGGAAATAAACATTTGTACAGCGCTGTACTGGGGATAGCCCTGTCACTTGGCTGTCCCTCTGGTTGGCTCACAATCTAATCCCTCTCATAGGCTGAGAGGATATGATATGTATGGATCGCAGTGTAGGGCCTTTTATATGCACACAGATCTATTACTATGTTTTGGATGATGCCTCATTTGCCTTCAGTGCCTGAGTGGGTTGTACATGTTAACAAGGTACTACCTTATATCAAATTGGTCTACAACATAGAAGTTGTCCTGCTAAGTTTAGTACAGTCTGGAATAAGTGGACCCCATCTCCCCCTTTACGCTTACTGCCTGGAGCAGTGATAGTTTGTTGTGACTTACACGCAATTTCTCCTCAATACCGCCAGGGCAGGGCCGAGGCAGAGGCGAAAGAGGCTCCAGCTTCAGGGCGCAGTGTAGGAGGGGCCCCGCAGGCTGGGCCGAGGCAGAGGCGAGAGAGGCTCCAGCCTCAGGGCGCAGTGTAGGAGGGGCCCCGCAGGCTGGGCCGAGGCAGAGGCGAGAGAGGCCCCAGCCTCAGGGCGCAGTGTGGGAGGCGGGCACACAACTCACTCAGCTATCATTCCACTATTGTGTGTGAAGCAGAGAGAAATAAGAAAAGGGGATACATGGCAGTGACTGCAAGCCAGATAACTGGAGATTAAGGTGTTGGGGGCCCTGGGGCTCTGGCACGCCTCTTAGTCTAATACAAATCAGTGTGTGATGACTGGGGTGGGAGGGCGCACTTTGGTTTCTCAGCCTTGGGTGCTGGAGGACCTTGTCCCGGCTCTGAATACCGCCATATCAATGTGCATCTGTGGCAGTACCCAAACTTCCACCGTTATCGGGCGCCCACATTTTCTGATACAGTGAAACATTGCTGTTAAGTCGGTATACTTAAAAACAACTTTAGCAGCCTCCAAGATGCATAAACAGAAAGAACTCAAATCTAATCACTGTATGGTGTGCATTTAAGCGGATCCGAGATGAAAAACTAACTATAACAAGTAACTTGTCTATATATCTTATCTAAAGTTTAGATGGTTTACACAGCAAATCTGGCTGCAAACAGCTTTAATAGAATATGATTATTTCTTCCTGTGATACAATGAGAGCGGCCATGTTGTTTGTAAACATAACACAAAGGCAGGCTTATCTGCATCTTGAGCAAAAAAAACCAAATCCTCCCCCCCCTCCTCCTCCTCCTCCCTCCTCCCCTCTGCCTCTGAAATCTCTGGCTAGTAATACCTCCCCCTCCTCCTGCCCAGACTGAGCTCCCATGAGCCCTTGCTACTGTCTGAAAGTCCCTTGGCTCTCTGAAAACCTGTGGGCGTGGCTTTTTTAGTTTATAGGGAATTAGAGTATTGAAACAAAAACAAAAAAAGTATTTGGCTTGAGGAATGCCCTATAAACAATAGGAAAGGAACACAATTATGCAATGTGTAAAAGTTCATCTCGGATCCACTTTAAACTCGGACTCAGTTCATCTAGGAACAATATTACGATCTAGTTGTTAGAATGCTCTCGAGTCCGATCTTGTGTGGATGTAGGCTGTGTAATTTGCTTCTGTCTGTTTCATGACATAGCGGCAGAAAGTCTTGAACTTACGACGAGGACACTGAGACGCCCACTCTGTACCTTTTGCCCAATTTTGTTTTGTTAGGAACAGACAAAAACCACAAGACTTTACAAGAAAAGAGTGACAGCTGTTATTGTAGCCAAATCTGGTTCCAGCAAGTGCTGACTGAATGAATTCCTACGCAAACTATTTTAATTAGGTGTATGTCATGTCAAATATATATATATATTGTACAGTTACTCACAAAAGGGGTTTGTACCTATTTGGTTACATTCCAATCTGTTATTTTAATGTGTCTTCATCTTATTTTATATGATAGATCTACATATCCTACTACTCATCCTACTAATATTATAAATGGGAAAGTTTGGATGTTTGTTACTCGATCACGCAAAAATGGCTGATCGGATTTGAATGAAATTTGGCACACACATAGTACATTACCTGGAATAATATGTAGGATACTTTTTATCCCCATAACCAAAAAGTGGGTGGAGACAAATGCAAATGCAAATTTCTTTGGGATAATGTAAACTGCAGCCACAGGGTTTTCAAACTTTGCACAGTTGGTCACTGGGTGACTGGTATTAATATTCAGGAAAATGGGTGGAGCCTACAAAAGCCAATCAGAATTTACCCATTGATTTTCAAGAGAAATATTTCATTGCTGCCATCCTTGCACTGTTAATGGCACAGGCCTCAAACCTGGTACAGTTGGTCATAGGGTGACTGGGGTTCAAATTCAGAAAAGGGGGTGGAGCCACAAACAGCCAGTCCGATTTTTTTTTCATTTTAATGCAAATGATTGATGCCAAAGACTGCAAAGCTCACAAACTTGGTCATTGAGTAATTGAGTAATTGTGTGTTAGGGTTAGAAAAAGTGGGCACAGCCATCACCAGCCA
This sequence comes from Hyperolius riggenbachi, assembly GCF_040937935.1. Taxonomy (NCBI): domain Eukaryota; kingdom Metazoa; phylum Chordata; class Amphibia; order Anura; family Hyperoliidae; genus Hyperolius; species Hyperolius riggenbachi. The sequence continues at coordinate 377,813,195 of NC_090651.1, forward strand.
AATACATAATCGGGCAACGCAGAGTCATCAGCTAGTCATTACAACAATTGTGCTCAATCACAAGAAAATGTATGCGTGCTCTACGCCAAGCCAAGCAATTACAACAATTGTACAGAGAGCAGAATGTTTTTTTTTCTCTCTGTGCCCTTAGTTGTCAGTTTCTCATGACAGGGAAAAGAAAATTCTCCTTCCACGGGGCCCCTGCGGCTTCTGGGGGCCCTGCGGCTGCATCCCTTGCAGGGTTTATTGTTACGAGCCTGGTAACAAACATCCAAACTTACTCATTTATAATATTAATGACATATACATATACAGGATCTTCTCAAAAAATGTGCATATTGTGTTAAAGTTCATTATTTTCTGTAATGTACTGATAAACATTAGACTTTCATATATTTTAGATTCAAATACACACAACTGAAGTAGTCCAAGCCTTTTATTGTTTTAACCACCCTGGCGTTCTGATTAAATCGCCAGGGTGGCTGCGGGAGGGTTTTTTTTAAATAAAAAAAAAACTATTTCATGCAGCCAACTGAAAGTTGGCTGCATGAAAGCCCACTAGAGGGCGCTCCGGAGGCGATCTTCCGATCGCCTCCGGCGCCCAGAATAAACAAGGAAGGCCGCAATGAGCGGCCTTCCTTGTTTTGCTTATATCGTCGCCATAGCGACGAGCGGAGTGACGTCATCGACGTCAGCCGACGTCCTGACGTCAGCCGCCTCCGATCCAGCCCTTAGCGCTGGCCGGAACTTTTTGTTCCGGCTGCGCAGGGCTCAGGCGGCTAGGGGGGCCCTCTTTCGCCGCTACTCGCGGCGAATCGCCGCAGAGCGGCGGCGATCAGGCAGCACACGCGGCTGGCAAAGTGCCGGCTGCGTGTGCTGCTTTTTATTTGACAAAAATCGGCCCAGCAGGGCCTGAGCGGCAGCCTCTGGCGGTGTTGGACGAGCTGAGCTCGTCCAGACCGCTCAGCAGGTTAATATTGATGATTTTGGCATACAGCTCATGAAAACCCAAATTTCCTATCTCAAAAAATTAGCATATTTCATATATATATACTAGGGGGGTGATGTGCTGGGGGAGGCTGGCGGGGGGGGGGGCACCTCAAAGCCCCCTCCACCGCAGGATTCCCCCTCTCCCTCTCCTCCCTCCCTGCCCCGGAGATCGGAGGCTGCACAGGAACGGATCTGTCCTGTGCAGCCTCTAACAGGCCCCTGCCTGTCATGTGACAGCGATCCCCGGCCGCTGATTGGCCGGGGATCGCTGATCTGGTACAACGCTGCTACTGATAGCAGCGTTGTACAAATGTAAACAACACGGATTATTTCCGCTTGTGTTTACATTTAGCCTGCGAGCCGCGATCGAGCCCGCAGGCTATTCACGGAGCCCCCCGCCGTGATTTGACAGGAAGCAGCCGCTCGCGCGAGCGGCTGCTTCCTGATTAATTAGCCTGCAGCCGGCGATGCAGATGTGCGTCACTGGTCCTGCAGCTACCACTTTGCCGACGCGCGTTATGAGTGCACGGTCGGCAAGTGGTTAACATACAGTCACTCAATGACCAAGTTTATGAGCTTTGGGGTCCTTGGCATAAATAAGTTGCATTTTACCATTGAAATTAAACAAATCTGAATTTAAACCCCAGTCTCCCAGTGACTGACTGTACCAGATTTGAGGCCTCTGCCATTAAGAGTGTATGAATGGCAGCAATGTAAATATTCCCCTTGAAAATCAAAAGGTGAATTTTGATTGGCTGCTGTAGGCTCCACCCACTTTCCTGAATATTAGTCCCAGTCACCTAGTGGCCAACTGTGTCACGTTTGAGAACCCTGCCAATAAGAGACTGGCTGAAATCAATCTAACAAATCGGATTGGCTGTTTGTGGCTTTAGTGAATTTGGACCCCAGTCACCCAATGACTGACTATCAGGTTTGAGGCCTCTGCCATTAACAGTGTAAGAATGGTAGCAATGTAAATATTCCCCTTGAAAATCAATAGGTCAATTTTGATTGGCGCTGTAGGCTCCACCCACATTTCTGAATATTCATCCCAGTCACCCAGTGGCTAATTGTGTAAAGATTGGGAACCCTGCCATGTGAAAAATGTAGTTGTTGGCACCGGCCACTTTTTCTAACCTTGACATACAGTCACTCAGTTATCAAATTTATCAGCTTTGGGGTCCTTAGTATCAATACTTTGTATATTCCCATTGAAAAATAAACAAATATGGCTGTTTGTGGCTCCGCCCCCTTTCTGAATTTGAACCCTAGTCACCCGATGACTGACTGTATCAGGTTTGAGGCATTTGCTATTAACAGTATAAGAATGGTAGCCGCTTAAATATTTCCGTTGAAAATCAAAAGGTGAATTTTTATTGGCTGTTGTAGACTCCACCTACCTTCCAAAATCTTAATCTCATTCACCCAGTGACCAACTGTGCAAAGTTTGAGAGCCTTGCCATTAACAGTGTAAGAATGGCTGCAGTTTATATTTTCCAGTGAAATTAGTTTTTAGCTCCGCCCGCTTTTTGTAACCTTGACACACAGTCACCCAGTGACCAAGTTTGTGAGCTTTCAGGTTCCTGGCATCAAAAATGTGTGAATGGAAGCAGCTTATCCACCAAGGAAATCTGATTGGCTGTAGGTGGCCCCGCCCTTTTAGTGAATTTGGACCCCAGTCCCCCAATGACCAACTGTAGCAAGTTTGAAGCCTCTGCCATTAACAGTGTAAGAATAGCAGCAGTTTAAATATTCCCCTTGAAAATCAATAGGTTAATTTTGATTGGCTGTTGTAGGCTCCTCCCATTTTCTTGAAACTTAATCACATTCACCCAGTGATCAACTGTGGCAAGTTTGAGAACCCTGCCATTAACAGTGTAAGAATGGCTGCAGTTTACATTTTCCCATTTAAAATGAATGGCTGAAATTTGATTGGCTGTGTTATGCTCCTCCCACTTTTCCTGGATTTGTAACCTCTGTCACCAAGTGACCAACTGTGCCAAGTGTGGGGACTCTGGCTTGATTACTGTGAGAATGGCAGCCTTTTACATTTTTTCCATTGACTTGAATGGGTGAAATCTGATTTGCTGTTTGTAGCTCCGCCCAGGTGTGCAGGGGGGCCGCGAGACCCCCAGAACATATCATCCCAGGTAGTAAGGGATCTGTGTACCAAGTTTCGTTCAAATCGGTCAAGCTGTTTTTGCGTGATCGCGGCACGCACGCACGCACGCACGCGCACACACACACACACACGATTTTATATATATATATATATATATATATATATATATATATATATATATATATATATATGTATAATAATTATTCTTATAAATTATCTACCTCTGTACGATTTCTAAAAGCCTGGGTGATATTACAACCACCCTTCCTCCTCTGTATCCTTACAAATTCCATAAAATTAAGTTGAAAGGGTTCCATTTGTCACCTAAAATGCTACTGTGTTGAACAAACTGGCCAGGGCTTTGTTGGCGATAACAACACGTTATTTATCACTTCCTTACTCCCCCTTTTTTTCATGAATTCACTTCATTCAGTTTACCGACACAAAGGCGTAAAATTGTATGACTCCACTATCAACAACATACCATGCGGTAATATACTGCTTTGGCGATAACGCATGCGGTAATCGTTTATGAATCGAGGCCAATGTGTAGAACCCTCAAGCAGGGAATGACTTCTATGGTTTACCTTTCATAGATCGTATATGTTGATAGGTGACCCCATTCCTCATGAGATGCTGAGTTAGCAAGTCTACCCTATGAGCTCCCATCACACCCCTTGTCCCAACACAGTAATTGTGCTACTTATCAGAAACATCTGAGCCCTCATTCAAGTCACTTTTTCTCCTAAGTTTTCTCCTAGGAGATATTTTTTTTTTCTTTCAAATATCCTTTCAGAACTCTGCAACTGAAAAAGTACAAAGTGAAAACGGTACCGTCAGAATTATGCTCAGCATTTTCTTTTTTGCTGGTGGCTTCAAAGGCATTTTATTGCTAAGATGTATAATCTCGCCTGGGCAAAAAACTTAAAGAGAAAAAGTGAGTTGTCTATCTGTTGAATGCTCTCTTCTCCTTGCTAACGATCACGCACCTACAGCTCATCATTTTCAGATTCCTCCTGCAACCAATCAGCCAACATTTTGCTGGCTAAAAATGAAGTTCAGGATGTCGATGTTATATGTTAAAACTGTATTATATTTAAAGAGACACTGAAGCGGAAAGAAATTATGATATAAATAATTGGTTGTGTAGTACAGATAATATTCTCATATTTTTATTTTCAGTTATATAGTGTATTTTTTTTTTTTTTATAACATTGCATTATTCTCTAATATTTGCAGTTTACACACTACTCAGCATTCTAAATGATTTTAGAGAGCAGGCAAGTGAACTTTTGAACCCCTCTCTGCAGGAAAAAAAGCAATATAGTGCCAGATACTTGAGATAAGAAGCTTCAGAAGACAGAGCTCTCTGCGACTTTGAAAGTTGTGGAGCTCAATAGCTCTTTTGCATAGATAACAACTGGAGTTTCTTAACTCTTCCTGTACTGGAAACAACATTAGACTTATGTCTTTGCTCCTAACATTTTATTTCTTAGCTGTACTACACATACAAATCATCATATAATTTTTTCTTCGCTTCAGTGTCTCTTTAAGCCGATATTATACCTACAGTATAGGCGACACAAACAGCCGCGTATCTTACCTGCTGTTCAGTGCACTGGCTGTCCTCTCTCACCCACCACCTGAGAGCATAAGAACACTAAGGCTGCTTACACACCAAGACGTTACAGGCGCACGTTAGTGCGCCTGTAACGCTCCCCCAATGCACAGCAATGTAACACAAGTGGGCTGTTCACACAGCCCACGTTGTGTTACATGTAACGCTGCACGTTCTCCGCAAAGTGCAGCATGCTACGGCGTTGGAGCGGCTATAGCCGCGTTAGACTGTTTGCACATGCGCAGTGGGGGGCGGAGAGGAGGCGGGGAGAGCCAGCTACAGTAGCCGCGCACATGGCTACTTAATATTCACTGCACTGGCGGCTGCTGATTGGCCGGCGGGACCACGTGATGCGGAGTGTCTCACTCCGCATCACGTGGTCCCGCTGGCCAATCAGCGCCACTCTGGGAGACCTTATAGGACTCGAGCCGCCTAACGCGGCTCACTCTACCGTCGGCTCTTGCAGCACCATACGTTGTGTTAGGTGCACGTTATGCGACCTTAACGTGGCACCTAACACAACGTCTTGGTGTGCAAGAAGCCTAAACCAAGAATGTTGTCTTCTCATACTTCTACCATCCTATTTTACGCACCTGTCATACCTGTCATATAGAGTGATGTGTCCCGTGGCTTTGTGTAAGTTTAACCCTGCTACTGCAAATATGTAGAGTTCTTGCTACAATTTTAAAGAGAACCTTAACCAAGTTTTAAAAAAAAAGTTTCACTTACCTGCTGCTTCCTCCAGCCCCCTGCAGACATCCTGTGCCTGCGCCAGGACAAACCGATCCTCCGGTCCCGCGCAGCCAGCAGTTTCATTTTTGGCAACTGACTATTCACCAGGCCAGTGCGTCTGCACAGCCCTGGCCACACACGTCCCTTAATCATGCTCCCATCGCCGTGGCTGTCCTGCGCATGCGCGGTGGCTGCCTGCGGGGGACCGGAGGATCAGTTTGTCCCGGCACAGGCACAGGATGTCTGCACAGCTCTGGTAGAAGCCTCAGCTAAGTGAAAATATATATTTTTTAAACACGGTTAAAGGGACTCAGAGCTGATAAAGTAAAAAGATTTTATACATACCTGGGGCATCCTCCAGCCCCATCTACTCTGATCGCTCCCACGCCGCCGTCCTCCGCTGCCTGCAGCTTCGGGAACCGGGTCCCGTCACTGACTGTCCTCAGAGGAGCTGACATTTTCTGCAGCACTTTACAGAGTACATAGTCATGTCACTGACTGTCCTCAGAGGAGCTCACACTCTAATCCTACCATAGTCATAGCCTAATGTCCTACCATATTATTATTATGTATTTATATAGCACTGACATCTGCAGCACATTACAGAGTACATAGCCATGTCACTGACTGTCCTCAGAGGAGCTCACACTCTAATCCTACCATAGTCATAGTCTAATGTCCTACCATATTATTATTATGTATTTATACAGCACTGACATCTTCTGCAGCACATTAAAGAGTACATAGTCATGTCACTGACTGTCCTCAGAGGAGCTCACACTGTAATCCTACCATAGTCATAGTCTAATGTCTACCATATTATTATTATGTATCTACAGTGGCGTAGCAATAGGGGTTGCAGAGTTTTCCACCGCATCGGGGGCCCATGGGCCAGAGGGGCCCCGTAAGGCCCTTCCTCAACTGCAGTATTAGCTCTTTCTTTATTGGTCCTGTGCTTGTAATAATCACTTATGCTATGTCTGACCCCATTTGTCCTTCTGTCTCCATGTGCCTCCTTCAGTCCCCCTGTGCCTCCTTTGCCTCCGTTCTGTGCCCTTTGTGCCTCTTTATGCCCCCTTGTGCGACCTCTGCCCCCTGTTCCTCCTTCAGTCCCACTCTGCCCCTTCTGTGTCCCTTTGTGGCTCCTTATGTCTCCCTTTGTGCCTCCTTCTGTCTCCATGTGCCTCTTTAGTCCCATTGTGCCACCTCTGTCCCCTGCGCCTTCTTCTGTCCCCCTGTGCCTCCTTCTGTTCCCTTTTGTGTTTTCTTCTGTTTCCATGTGGCTCCTTCTGTCCCCCTTTGTGCCTCCTTCTGTCCCCCTCTGCCTCCTTCTGTCTCCCTGTGCCTCCTTACATCCCCCTGTGCCTCCTTCTGTCCCCCTTTGTGCCTCCTACTGTCTCCCTATGCTTCCTTTTGCCCCCTTTGTACATTTTTCTGTCCCCCATTGTGCCTACTTCTGTCCCCTTTGTGCCTCCTTTTGCCCCCCTTTGTGCCTCAATCTGTACCCATCGTGCCGCATCCTGTCCCACTTTGTGCCTCCTTCTGCCCCATTTTGTGCCTCCTTTATTCCCCCTGTGTGCCTACTGTCCTCTTTTGTGCCTCCTTCTGGCCTTCATGCCTTCTTCTGTCCCCCTGTACTTCCTGCTGCTCCTCTGTGCACCTCCTTCTGTCCTCCTTCTGTCCTCCTTTGTGGCTCATTCTGCCCCCAATTGAACCTCCTTTTGTCCCCCATTGTGCCTCATTTGGTCCCCCTGTGTGCCTCCTTCTGTCCTCCTTTTTGACTTCTTCTGACCCTCGTGCCTCCTTCTGACCCCCTGTGCCTCCTTTTGCCCCCTTTGTGCCTCAATCTGTACCCATCGTGCCGCATCCTGTCCCACTTTGTGCCTCCTTCTGCCCCATTTTGTGCCTCCTTTATTCCCCCTGTGTGCCTACTGTCCTCTTTTGTGCCTCCTTCTGGCCTTCATGCCTTCTTCTGTCCCCCTGTACTTCCTGCTGCTCCTCTGTGCACCTCCTTCTGTCCTCCTTCTGTCCTCCTTTGTGGCTCATTCTGCCCCCAATTGAACCTCCTTTTGTCCCCCATTGTGCCTCATTTGGTCCCCCTGTGTGCCTCCTTCTGTCCTCCTTTTTGACTTCTTCTGACCCTCGTGCCTCCTTCTGACCCCCTGTGCCTCCGTATGTCCCCCTTTGTGCCTTCTTCCTTAAATGTATTTTCTTTCCTACATGTATTTTCTGGTAAAATGCTGCCGCAATAAGTTTCATTTCTGGTGAAACGCTGCTGCATTACAATTATTTTCTGGTAAAACATTGCCGCATTATGGTTATTTCCTGGTGAAATCCTGCCGAATTACGATTATTTTAATGGTGGGGCACCACAGGTTTTCTCGCCTGGAGTGAAAAAATGGCTAGAGGCACCCCTGGCACTATATAAATAAAAATAATAATAACAATATATCTACACTCCCCATTTTCATACTATGTACAGTGCTACAGAAGATGCTGCTGCTGTATAAATAAAATAATGATAATAATAATATAAGTCCCAGTAAAAAAAAAAAATGATTCCATGATAAACCCCAGTAACAGATAGTGCTCATGACAGGCCTTGTTAACAGATGGTGTCCCCTTCTCTCCTTGTCTATTATTGCCTCCCCTCATCATCATAAACTTCCAGTAAAAGACTGTCCCCAAAACAGATTACAGTGACTAACAGTGCTCCAACTGATAGACAGTTCTTTTGTTAAAATGTTCCCATTAACAAGCACTTCCTGTGTGCAGAGGTGGACATCAGGGATGCTCTCCGGATAAATTCCGGATGGATTTCATTCGGAATTCATCCAGGTAACTAGAGCATCTGAGCGGGTGGGTGAGGGGCGTACGTTAAAAAGGGGCACTGGGAAAAAAGGGTGCGGGGTTTTAAACGATAAACATGGATAACGTTTAAAAATATAATGTACTATATTTCGTTTAAAAATAATGTTTTATAAAGTTATAAATCATTAAATAATGTGCATGAAATCGGCAAATGTGAAAACGTTAATCTTCCGTTTAAAAAGTGAAATGTATAATAACGTTTAAAAAAAAATTAGTAAGTAACCCTCCCTGTACCTATCCCTAACCCCTAGACCCCCGTATTGGTGCCTAAACCTAAGACCCCCCTGGTGGTGCCTAAACCTTAGACCCCCTGGTGGTGCCTAACCCTAAGACCCCCCTGGTGGTGCCTAACCCTAAGACCCCCCTGGTGGTGCCTAACCCTAAGACCCCCCTGGTGGTGCCTAACCCTAAGACCCCCCTGGTGGTGCCTAAACCTAAGACCCCCCTGGTGGTGCCTAACCCTAAGACCCCCCTGGTGGTGCCTAAACCTAAGACCCCCCTGGTGGTGCCTAAACCTATGACTCCCCTGATGGTGCCTAAACCTAAGACCCCCCTGGTGGTGCCTAAACCTAAGACCCTCCTTAGTGATCACTGTATTGTGTGTAGAATAATGTTTTAGAAACAGTAAGGGATAAAATATATTACAATTTACGTTACGTATTGATCACTTCATTTTGTGAATAATAATGTTTTACAAATAGTAAGGGATAACATTTAAAATAATGTTTTATTGAAATAGGAAACGTAAATCATCTCAAGCAGTTATAAAACATTAAAAATCTTCGGGCGCCGTTGGAAAATGTTATTATTCTCGGGCGCCCTTTTTTCCTGTTCGGCGTCCAGTAAACGATATTTATAATGGGAGTGAATGGCGGCGCCCAATTTGTCCACTAGCCTCTTGTGCCCTTTTTTACTGTTACCGGGTGAGGGAGGGTTAGACTTACTCAGCAGCCGTCTCCCACGCTGTGTTCGAGGCAAGCCACTACCACGCTTCCTCCTTCAACCCGGAAGGAGGAAGCAAGTGGTAATCACGTGACATGGTTTGGAACACAGCGTGGGACGCTCCGCGGGACGGATTAAAGACGGCTGCTGGGTACATTTAATCCTCCCTCACCCACCCACTTAGGTGCTCTAGTTACCTGGATGAATTCCGAATGAAATCCATTCTGAATTCATCCAGAGAGCATCCCTGGTGACAGGACTTCCTGTGTGCAGTGGTGGCAGCACTTCCTGTGTGCAGAGGTGGCAGCACTTCCTGTGTGCAGAGGTGGCAGCACTTCCTGTGTGCAGAGGTGGCAGCACTTCCTGTGTGCAGAGGTGGCAGCACTTCCTGTGTGCAGAGGTGGCAGCACTTCCTGTGTGCAGAGGTGGCAGCACTTCCTGTGTGCAGATGTGGCAGCACTTCCTGTGTGCTGAGGTGGCAGCACTGACAGATCTTGTGCCATTCATGTTCATATATAGGGCTGCTCATATCCGGATCCGGGAGTTATCCGGATAATTATATCCTGATATCTCCCAGTTACCTGTGCGGGGTGGGTGGGGGTGTTGTCAATCTTACCTGTCTGACATCTTCTTCGTCCGTCCCTTGGCACCTCCAACGATGCGGTCCAAGAGGCGGTCACGTGATTACTAACACTTCCTCCTTCCGGGTTGAAGGAGAAAGTGTTTGTAATCACATGACGCGTGTGGAGCGCATCGTGGGAGGTGCCAAGGGACGGACGAAGAAGATGTCAGACAGGTAAGATTGACAACACCCCCCCACCCACCCCGCACAGGTAACTGGGAGATATCCGGATAACTCCCGGATCCGGATTTGAGCAGCCCTATTCATATAATTAGTCCAAGTATTGCAACTACATGAGTATGACAAATACTAAACACACACAACAAGCTTGAGAATGTGCAGAACCTTTCACCACTGATAATGGAAATACACCTGAGGCCAATACCGGGGATGCTTGAAATTTGTACTTACGCAACCTCCGAAACAAGGCATAGAACGGAAATTCAGATTTTTGTGAAAGTTCCTGGAAATCAGAATAGTTGGCAGACTTAACCGGATGACGTGAAAAAGCCGAGAGCAAAAAGAAAAACATATATACACACATCACAAGTGAAATTGCAACACCATGAAGAAATGCATGTAACCACCACCAATATGCAAATCACAGTATCGGCAGAAGAGAGAGTCATGTAAGTCACAAGATAGGGAGCTAAACTGCGTACTGATGTACTTAGCGATCCCACCAAACTGCCGCCAATATGTCAGGAACCAGCCCATGGCAAGCCTGCAGAGACAGTTCCCGACTAGAGGTTTTCGAACAGATCGAGAGGGAGGAGCAGCCTTATCCAAGCTAAACAAGGCTGTTTCCCATCACAACACACACTCTGCCACCACTAGCAGCTGCTAGACACTTCGACAATTCCCACTCTGCTGTCGAGTGGCCTGCACTCAGTCCTGCGTTTACGTATTTGGGTTAGCTTCGTGCTTTAGGCCAGGATACGAGAACGCCACACACCCAATGCAATCACACGGTAGGAAGGCACAATCCCAGCATACAATCAGGCACTGAATTTGTAACACCCTTACACTGCAGTCTCTCTCTAGGAGTTGTAACACTCTGCTTAGTACATCAGAAGGCTAGCTTATTAAATACAATTTAATATTAAAAAAAAAAAAAAGTGGAACCATGCAGAAAGAAATATATACAAGATATTTACAAAAACACAGTAAAAACTACAAAGACACACAACAAGACAGCTTGCTTATAAACAAGATAAAAGCGGGGATCAAACGTTACCAGCATAAAGGTCTGAACTTGGTTTTGCGGGAGTACGCAGCTGGTCAGAGATCAGGGTAGTCCTAGCTTCTTGCTATCTCCTGGGGAACTACAAGTTCTGAATCTTCCATGCTGACTTTTTATAGGAAGATGTGTAGCCTGAGACTATCCAATGTTCAGATCCAAAAATAATCTAATTTCCTTAGATGCTGACTAGAAATGGTTAACACCTCACCCTGTACTACTTCCGGGTCGCTATGACCCGGAGTAGCTACAGCTGCGCTGGGCCGGCGGTGCGCGTCTTTGATCGCGCGCCTGTTGCCGGGCACTTTCTGCGCATGTGAGTGACGTCACACTAATGCGCAGAGAGTGGCCGGCAACAGGCGCGCGATCAAAGATGCGCACCGCCGGCCCAGCGCAGCCGTACTACTCCAGGTCATAGCAACCCAGAAGTAGTAGCGGGCCCATGAGAGGCAGAGCTATGAGCCGAAGCTCTGCCTCTCAGTGCGGCTGTCAGCCCAGATCGCCTCCTCTCCCCCGCCCCTCTTAGTCTTCCTTCACTGAGAGGGGCGGGGAGAGACGGAGATCTGCCGCTGATAGAGAGCGCATGGAGGCAGAGCTGCGGCTCATAACTCTGCCTCCAACAGCAGCAAAATCCACGCCCAAGAACGTTGTGGATTTTGTGGGGAGAGGGAGGGGGGAGTTAGGGGGGATTTAGATAGATTACAGCCGCGGGGATGCACGGTTTAGGTAGAGCTAATGTGTTATACAGGATTGTGTAATAAAAAAAGGATTTTTAAGAGGCGTCAGAGTCTCTTTAACTGGTTCTCGTTCCGCGGTTTTTACACCTTAAAGTTCCTGACATTTTTGACACTTTAGCTGTGTCGTTTTGATGCAGCAGTAACTTTTGAATTATCTCTATGCCATCTTAGTGACACATGTCTTGTTTTTTTCAGTACAATCTAGGCTTTCTTTGGGTAATATTTTTCTCCCCAAACTATTTTGTTTTATAGTCTATTTATGGGGAAAAATTAGGCGTTAATGCAGAAAACAAACATTTTTTCATTTTTCCCCCTTCCTAATTTTCACATCACACGTCCCACAGTTCTAAAACATTTACAAATAAATTATTTGGCCCTTTCCGATTAAAATGATACCCCATATGCCCCATTTTACTTCTATCTGAGCATGTGGCGGGCCGTTATCCCCAGTCTGCGCGTCTGTGGCGATCAAATGCGTTCGCTAGGGTGACCGCTCAGGGACCATAGAGCTGTACAGATGCATCGCTAGGCAATGGCAGAGCGTTACATCTGTAGAGCATTGGGGCCTGAAACTTTCGCCCTAACGATTGCATCCGATCACTACTGGCGGCAGTCATTAAACGTTTATAAGCCGGTTTAGATATTGTAGGGGTTAATAATGGGTTAATAGGCTAGGTTAATGGGGAGTTAAAGAAAAAAAACACTTTTTATTTTATTGGTACTGTCACTTTAAAACAATTTTTTTACTTTTACAACTTTTTTTTTCTAACTTTATTGAATGATTGTTGCTAGCTAACAGCAACAATCATTCACTTTACCATTCACGTGACTGTGCACTAGCACGCACGGTCACGTGCACGCGCGGCTATGTGCACGGTCACGGTCACATGCACGTGCGGCAGGAAGCGGGAATTAATGCAGGACATAGATTCTACGTCCTAGAACACACAGGGGGGCTAATTAGGACGTAGAACATACGTCCTCAAATCTTGATCAGTTAAACAATACCAGTTGCCTGGCTATCCTGCTGATCTATTTGGCTGCAGTAGTGTCTGAATCACACCATGAACAAGCACGCAGCTAGTCTTGTCAGATCTGACAATAATGTCAGAAACACCTGATCTGCTGCATGCTTGTTCAGGGTCTATGGCTAATAGTATTAGAGGCAGAGGATCAGCAGGACAGCCAGGCAACTGGTATTGCTTAAAGGGGAACTGAAGAGAGAGGTATATGGAGGCCGCCATGTTTATTTCCTTTTAAGCAATACCAGTTGCCTGGCAGCCCTGCCGATGCCCTGTCTCTAATACTATTAGCCATAGCCCCTGAACAAGCATGCAGCAGATCAGGTGTTTCAGACTTTAAAGTCAGATCTGACAAGACTAGCTGCATGCTTGTTTCAGGTGTTATTCAGATACTACTGCAGAGAAATAGACCAGCAGGGCTGCCAGGCAACTGGTATTGATTAAAAGGAAATAAATATGGCAGCCTCTGTATACCTCTTACTTCAGTTCCCCTTTAAGGAAACAAATATGGCAGCCTCCACATCTCTCTCACCTCAGTTTCCCTTAAAGTTCTTAGCTACGCCACTGAGATAGTAATATCTTCTTCAAACTCCCATCCTGTACATAGGCTGCCCAGTACACAGGATGAGAGTCTGAAAAAAAAAGGGGTGCCTATGCGGACATATGGCCGCATAGGGGTGCTATTTTGGCTGGGAACACGTAGAATCAGCAGCGTTCCCCAGCCTGACGGGTCCTGACGGCGAAACCGGAAGTGGCCACCAGCGGGACCCGGAGCATCAGAGCGACTCGTCGTGGGCACCGATCAGCTGCAGGGGGCTAAGGTAAGCCCCAGGTGAGTAAAACTCAATTTTTTTTTCTCACTTAAGTGCCTCTTTAAGGACCAGGCTCTCTTTGCCTAATCGGTGCATCGTGGGCTCTCCAGCCCACAGCACAGATCAGGTTTGCAGCATGGCGATCAGACTTCCCCGCCGTTCGAGCGGCCGTTTCCATGTAATTCCACTTACAACCAGCCGCCGCCTATCAGCGTTAGGCGGTCGTTAAGTGGTTAATTTAGCCAATAAATGGCATCATCCTAATTCAAAATGTTTTACCGACTGATAAAATATTACAACACTCTGCTACATCGAGTGGTTAAAGTGAACCTAAAGTGACCCAAAAAAATGAGATTAACTCACCTGGGGCTTCCCTCAGCCCCCTGCAGACGATCGGTGCCCTCGCAGCCCCGCTCAGATGCTTCTGCACCCGCCGGCGACGACTTCCGGTTTCGCCGTCACCGGCCGACAGGCATGGGAACGCGAGTGATTCTTCGTGTTCCCAGCCTGTATATCGCCCCCTATGCTGCTATTGCGACCTCCTGGCCGCAATAGCAGCATAGGGGGCGATATACAGGCTGGGAACGCAAAGAATCACTCGCGTTCCCATGCCTGTCGGCCGGTGACGGCGAAACCGGAAGTCGTCGCCGGCGGGTGCAGAAGCATCTGAGCGGGGCTACGAGGGCACCGATCGTCTGCAGGGGGCTGAGGGAAGCCCCGGGTGAGTTAATCTCATTTTTTTGGGTCACTTTAGGTTCACTTTAAGCAACGTAAAGTGTGGATCCATCAGCCTTACGAGCAAGTATTCCATCTTGTGGTCAAATAAGGTAATGCGAGCGTCAGAATTCCTCCTGTTTATGATACAGGCACTCTCTCATCTCAAGAAACTCACAAGCACAGCCAAAGCAAGTATATCAATTACATTGAAGGACCTCTATCACAATAAATTCTAACTTTTAAAATACACATGCACACATACTTATCATACTTACAAGAAGTACAGACAGTCCCCGACTTACAAACGACTTGAGTCACTGCGTTTCAGCAACACAGCAAATTCCCAAGTAGGCGACACCGGCAGAGATTGCCTGATTCCAAATACGTGCGCTTCCCGGTTGCTCAAGCAATAAGCACCACCCTTCTTGAAGCTCCTAACAGTCTTCCGGCTTCATCCATGTACGGCTCCCGGGGTGTCACCTGACCTGCATCGGGTCATGTGACACACTGGGAGCCATGCACAGATGCCAGAAAGCAAAGAGGAGCTTCAGGAAGGCTACAAGATGTTGCTAGAGACTCGGTGAGTATTCAATGGCCTGCAAACCCCCCAAACCAGAGGTAGGGAACCTATAGTGGCTTGCAAAAGTATTCGGCCCCCTTGAAGTTTTCCACATTTTGTCACATTACTGCCACAAACATGAATCAATTTTATTGGAATTCCACATGAAAGACCAATACAAAGTGGTGTACACATGAGAAGTGGAATGAAAATCATACATGATTCCAAACATTTTTTACAAATCAATAACTGCAAAGTGGGGTGTGCGTAATTATTTAGCCCCCTGAGTCAATACTTTGTAGAACCACCTTTTGCTGCAATTACAGCTGCCATTCTTTTAGGGTATGTCTCTACCAGCGTTGCACATCTAGAGACTGAAATCCTTGCCCATTCTTCTTTGCAAAACAGCTCCAGCTCAGTCAGATTAGATGGACAGCGTTTGTGAACAGCAGTTTTCAGATCTTGCCACAGATTCTCGATTGGATTTAGATCTGGACTTTTTTGTTCCAAGATTGCCCTGTATTTGTCTCCACCCATCTTCCCATCAACTCTGACCAGCTTCCCTGTCCCTGCTGAAGAGAAGCACCCCAGAGCATGATGCTGCCACCACCATATTTGACAGTGGGGATGGTGTGTTCAGAGTGATGTGCAGTGTTAGTTTTCTGCCACACATAGCGTTTTGCATTTTGGCCAAAAAGTTCAATTCTGGTCTCATCTGACCAGAGCACCTTCTTCCACATGTTTACTGTGTCCCCCACATGGCTTGTGGCAAACTGCAAATGGGACTTCTTATGCTTTTCTGTTAACAATGCCATTCTTCTTGCCACTCTTCCATAAAGGCCAACTTTGTGCAGTGCACGACTAATAGTTGTCCTATGGACAGATTCCCCCACCTGAGCTGTAGATCTCTGCAGCTCATCCAGAGTCACCATGGGCCTCTTGGCTAGTGATGCTCAAATACCCCTTTTTAAAATTCGAGTTTGGTCGAATTCGAATAGTAAATTATTCGAGGTCAGTCGAATATTCGAGTCGAATAATTTTTACTATTCGATTCGACCTCGGACTTCGAGCTCACTATTTGAGTCGGTATTCGAGCTAACTATTCGAGCTGACTATTCGAATTGGCCTTAAATAGCTTCCCAACACTTGTTTTGAGGGTTAATGATGCAAGAAACATATTTTTTTCCAAGTGACAACAGCAAGTGATTATGTGGGGATGTTCCTTTAAAAAAAAAAAAGGTGAAAAGAGAAGTTGTGTCCAGAATTTTGTTCAGTACTGTATATACTTCTTCTTCTTCTTCTTCTTCTTTATCTTCTATATCTTCTTCTTCTTCTTCTATATCTTCTTCTTCTTCTTCATCTTCTTCTTCATCTTCTTCATCTTCATCTTCTTCATCTTCTTCTTCATCTTCTTCATCTTCTTCATCTTCATCTTCTTCATCTTCATCTTCTTCATCTTCTTCTTCTTCATCTTCTTCTTCTTCTTCTTCTTCATCTTCTTCTTCATCTTCTTCATCTTCTTCTTCATCTTCTTCATCTTCTTCTTCATCTTCTTCATCTTCTTCATCTTCTTCTTCATCTTCTTCATCTTCTTCTTCTTCATCTTCTTCATCTTCATCTTCTTCATCTTCTTCTTCATCTTCTTCTTCTTCTTCTTCTTCATCTTCATCTTCTTCATCTTCTTCTTCATCTTCTTCTTCATCTTCTTCATCTTCATCTTCTTCTTCTTCTTCATCTTCTTCTTCATCTTCTTCATCTTCTTCTTCATCTTCTTCATCTTCATCTTCTTCATCTTCTTCATCTTCTTCATCTTCATCTTCATCTTCTTCATCTTCTTCATCTTCTTCATATTCATCTTCTTCTTCTTCTTCTTCTTCTTCTTCTTCTTCTTCTTCTTCTTCTTCTTCTTCTTCTTCATCTTCTTCTTCTTCTTCTTCTTCTTCATCTTCTTCTTCTTCTTCTTCTTCTTCTTCTTCATCTTCATCTTCATCTTCTTCTTCTTCTTCTTCTTCTTCATCTTCATCTTCATCTTCATCTTCTTCATCTTCATCTTCTTCATCTTCATCTTCTTCATCTTCTTCTTCATCTTCTTCATCATCTTCTTCTTCATCTTCTTCATCTTCTTCATATTCTTCTTCTTCTTCTTCTTCATCTTCTTCTTCATCTTCTTCTTCATCTTCTTCTTCATCTTCTTCATCTTCTTCATCATCTTCTTCTTCATCTTCTTCATCTTCTTCATATTCTTCTTCTTCTTCTTCTTCATCTTCTTCTTCTTCTTCTTCTTCTTCTTCTTCTTCTTCTTCTTCTTCTTCTTCTTCTTCTTCTTCTTCTTCTTCTTCTTCTTCTTCTTCATCTTCTTCTTCATCTTCTTCTTCTTCTTCATCTTCTTCTTCATCTTCTTCTTCATCTTCATCTTCTTCTTCATCTTCTTCTTCATCTTCTTCTTCATCTTCTTCTTCATCTTCTTCTTCATCTTCTTCATCATCTTCTTCTTCATCTTCTTCATCATCTTCTTCATCTTCTTCATCTTCATCTTCTTCATCTTCTTCATCTTCTTCATCTTCTTCATCTTCTTCATCTTCTTCATCTTCTTCATCTTCATCTTCTTCATCTTCTTCTTCATCTTCTTCTTCATCTTCTTCTTCATCTTCTTCTTCATCTTCTTCTTCTTCTTCATCTTCTTCTTCATCTTCATCTTCTTCTATATCGTCTTCTTCGTCACTTATTTCTCTTTTCATTTTTTTTTTTTAAAGAAATGCAGCTATTTTTGAGCGTAACAACAAATAGCTGGTGGCGCACGCATGTTGGAAGCGCCATTGTATGTGCTCCCTGGCAGTGGAAACACACAGACAGCAGGAGGTAAATTTAGCAGCAGGAGGAGGAGGATGAGTGTGTGGCAGCATGCAGTCAATGAGGCAGGCAGCGTGACATAATAGCCCTGGTACCTAGCGGTGATACCATGGCTGTAAATAAACACAACAGGAGGTCCCAGACAGCGGTCGTGCAGCCCACATTGTGTCCAATACACAACTGGGACAACACAGTTTTCAACCCGGGCACCTCAGAAAAATTAAACCTTTTTTTGTAATGGTTTTGTAGTTTTGGTTTTACAACCAATTACACAGATATATAGCTATTTTTTGACGTAATAGCTGGTGGCAGAGTGGCAGCAGAAGGTAAATCTGTGTACCCTGGCGGTGGGAAACACAGACAGACAGCAGCAGCAGCAGGAGGAGGAATGGAGGAGAGTAATTATGTGAGCAGCTATTGTTTGACGTAATAGCTGGTGGCAGTGTGGCAGCAGAAGGTAATTCTGTGTACCCTGGCAGTGGGAAACACAGACAGCAGCAGCAGGAGGAATGGAGGAGTAGTGTGAGTGTGGCAGCAGGTAGGCAGCGTGACATAATAGCCCTGGTACCTAGCGGTGATACCAGGGCCGTAAATAAACACAACAGGAGGTCCCAGACAGCGATCGTGCAGCCCACATTGTGTCCAATACACAACTGGGACAACACAGTTTTCAACCCGGGCACCTCAGAAAAATTAAACCTTTTTTTGTAATGGTTTTGTAGTTTTGGTTTTACAACCAATTACACAGATATATAGCTATTTTTTGACGTAATAGCTGGTGGCAGAGTGGCAGCAGAAGGTAAATCTGTGTACCCTGGCGGTGGGAAACACAGACAGACAGCAGCAGCAGCAGGAGGAGGAATGGAGGAGAGTAATTATGTGAGCAGCTATTGTTTGACGTAATAGCTGGTGGCAGTGTGGCAGCAGAAGGTAATTCTGTGTACCCTGGCAGTGGGAAACACAGACAGACAGCAGCAGCAGGAGGAATGGAGGAGTAGTGTGAGTGTGGCAGCAGGTAGGCAGCGTGACATAATAGCCCTGGTACCTAGCGGTGATACCAGGGCCGTAAATAAACACAACAGGAGGTCCCAGACAGCGGTCGTGCAGCCCACATTGTGTCCAATACACAACTGGGACAACACAGTTTTCAACCCGGGCACCTCAGAAAAATTAAACCTTTTTTTTTTTTAATGGTTTTTTGTTTTTTGGTTTTACAACCAATTTAGCTATTTTTGGACGTAATAGCTGGTGGCAGAGTGGCAGCAGAAGAAGGTAATTCTGTGTACCCTGGCAGTGGGAAACACAGACAGACAGCAGCAGCAGGAGGAGGAATGGAGGAGTAGGCGAGCAGCTATTGTTTGACGTAATAGCTGGTGGCAGAGTGGCAGCAGAAGGTAAATCATCTGTGTACCCTGGCAGTGGGAAACACAGACAGACAGCAGCAGCAGCAGCAGGAGGAGGTATGGAGGAGCAGTGTGAGTGTGGCAGCAGGTAGGCAGCGTGACATAATAGCCCTGGTACCTAGCGGTGATACCAGGGCCGTAAATAAACACAACAGGAGGTCCCAGACAGCGGTCGTGCAGCCCACATTGTGTCCAATACACAACTGGAACAACACAGTTTTCAACCCGGGCACCTCAGAAAAATTAAACCTTTTTTTTTTTTAATGGTTTGTTTGGTTTCGGTTTTGCAACCAATATAGCTATTGTTTGACGTAATAGCTGGTGGCAGAGTGGCAGCAGAAGAAGGTCATTCTGTGTACCCTGGCAGTGGGAAACACAGACAGACAGCAGAAGGGCAGTACACAGCAGCCCACTGTAGGTGTAAAATGTGTGGCTGCAGGCGACGTAATAGTCAAAGTGAACCAGGCTGGCTTAGTGAGCAGGAGCCAGGAGGTGGTAAAGGGTGGTAAGGCACATTAACGATGGTTCCGGCAGCCAGTTCATGTCCCCCTCTCGCCGACAACAGGGGCCAGGAACTCGCCTTCCACCCACGCCTGGTTCATCTTGAGAAACGTCAGTCTGTCCACAGACTTGTGAGACAGACGTGAGCGTTTCTCGGTGACCACGCCACCAGCTGCACTGAAGCAGCGCTCGGACAGCACGCTGGAAGGGGGGCAGGACAGCACTTCCAGGGCGTACTGCGCTAGCTCGCTCCAGATCTCCATGCGCTTGACCCAATACTCCATGGGATCAACAGGGGCATCGCTGTCAAGCCCGCTGTACGACCCCATGTAGTCAGCCACCATGCGGGTCAGGCGCTGGCTGTGACCGGAGGAGGATGCTGCTGCATGCATCTCCTCTCTAGTCACTGCTGCCGGAGCCTCTACAGTCCTGTAGAGCTCGTGGCTGAGAGACAGCAGGTCTGTGGGGCGCTTGCTGCTGCTGGATGCAGGCACCTGCTGCTGCCTCTGTGCTGGCTGCTGGACAGTGGGGGTGGAAGGCTGGGGGAAGGCTTCCTCCAAGCGCTCAACAAGGGCCTGCTGCAAGCTCCTTATTTGTTGCGCTGGGTCTCCTCCTGCAGGCGGCAGGAACTGGCTCAACTTCCCCTTGAGGCGTGGGTCCAACATCATGCTGATCCAGATGTCCTCCCTCTGCTTCATCTGGATCACCCTGGGGTCCCTGCGCAGGCACGCCAGCATGTGCGCTGCCATTGGGAAGAGGCGGGCCACGTCTGCTGGCACATCGACGTCAGTGCTGTCCTCATCCTCCTCCTCTGCCGCCTCATCCTCTCTCCACCCCCGCACCAACTCAGCTGCGCTGTGCTGATCCCCCTCATCAGCAGCCAGGTCAGGGACCTCCACCAAGTCCTCCTCCTCCTCCCCCTCAGAGGTGGACTGCGCAGCTGGTTGCCGCTCCTGCTGGTCCAAGGCTGCCGCTCCCTGTTCCAGCAAACCATCGAGGGCCCTGTTCAGCAGAGAAACCAGGGGCACCCACTCGCAGACCATAGCATGGTCCCTGCTCACCATGTTTGTGGCCTGCAGGAAGGGAGCCAGCACAAAGCACACCTGCTGCATGTGCCTCCAGTCATCATCGGGGACGATGGACGGGATGTTGCTGGTCTTGTCCCTTCTCCGAGCTGCGGAAACAGTGGCCAGGGCAAGGTACTGGTTGACAGCGTGCCTCTGTTCAACCATACGCTCCAACATCGCCAGGGTGGAGTTCCAGCGAGTCGGAACGTCAATGATCAGCCGATGGCGTGGCAGATCCAGCTCCTTTTGCACGTCTTCCAGGCTCGCACAGGCTGCAGCCGAGCGCCGGAAGTGACGCACAACATTCCTTGCCGTTTCCAGCAGTTCGCCCATCCCCTGGTAGGTGCGCAGGAACTTCTGCACCACCAGGTTCAGCACGTGGGCAAGACAGGGGATGTGGGTCAGGTTTCCCCTGTCTATGGCAGCAACCAGATTGGCCCCATTGTCGGACACCACCTCTCCGACTCTGAGGCCTCTGGGGGTCAGCCAAATCCTCTCCTGCTCCTGGAGTTTGGCCAACACGTGGGCTGCCGTCAGCTTGGTCTTGCCAAGGCTGACCAAGTGCAGCAGCGCTTGGCAGTGGCGGGCCTTCACGCTGCTGCTGAGGCGGGGGGTTTGGCCAGGTGTGGCGGAGGATGGCAGAGGATCGGAGGAACCCGCTGCAGTTCCCCTGACCCTGCGGGGTGGCACCACCCACTGTGTTGCTGCTGCTGCTGCTGCTGTGCCCGCTGCTGCTCTCCCATCCTCACCCCCTTCCACCAAGCTGACCCAGTGGACAGTGAAGGACAGGTAGCGGCCTGTCCCGAAGCGGCTGCTCCAGGAGTCCATGGTGACGTGGACCCTTTCACCAACCGCGTGCTCCAGCCCTCGCTCCACATTGGCCATCACAAAGCGGTGCAGTGCTGGAATGGCCTTGCGGGAGAAAAAGTGTCTGCTGGGGAGCTGCCAGTCTGGGGCTGCACAAGCAAGCAGCGCCCGCATGTCGCTCCCCTCCTGCACGAGCGTGTACGGCAGGAGTTGGGAGCACATGGCCCGTGCCAGCAAGCCGTTCAGCTGCCGCACGCGACGGCTGCTGGGAGGCAGAGCCCTAACCACCCCCTGGAAGGACTCGCTCAAAAGGCTCTGGCGTGGCCTTTTGCTGACACGGGAATCACCAGACACAGCGGAGGAGGCCACTGAGGACTGGCTGCCAGAACAGGCCTCAGTGTCGGCGGCAGGAGTTGCAGAGGGGGGAGGAGCAGTGCGTTTCCGCACTCCTGCTGGTGCTGCTGGAGGAGCAGGAGGGCGGGTGGCTGCTGTTGCTGCTGCTGAAGGCTGTGCAGTGATGGGTGTGGTGCCACTGCCAGCACCAGATGCCTTCAGCCTCTGGAACTCCTCATGCTGGTGGAAATGTTTAGCCGCAAGGTGGTTGATCAGCGAGCTGGTGCTGAACTTTAAGGGGTCTGCACCTCTGCTCAACTTCCGCTGACAGTGGTTGCAAGTGGCGTACTTGCTGTACACAGTGGGCATGGTGAAAAAGCGCCAGATTGGTGACAGAAACATCCCCCTACGGCATGGAAGCGCTGCTGCCTGTCTCCCTGTGGTGGTTGGGGGGGGGGCTTGGGTGCGGCTGGTGGTGGTACTGGCTGATGCTGCTGCTGCTGCTGCTGAGCCTGAGACACCAGCAGGCTGTGGGTCGCTGCCAATGCTTGCAATGATGCGCCTCCTTGCAAGGCCCACAAGCGCATCCTCCTCCTCCTCCGAGCTGCTGAGGACGACATCCCCTGGAGGTGGTGGCACCCAGTCTCTGTCTGTCACCGGGTCATCAACATCATCCTCCCCCTCCTCAAACATGTCCTGCTGGGATGATGACCCCCCAAACTCCTCTCCTGATGCATGGATGGGCTGCTTGACTGTCGCCACAGTCTTGCTGTCCAATCCCTCATCCCCCAAAGTGCCCATCAGCATCTCCTCCTCAAAATCGCCAACAACAGCAGACAATTGACTCATCATGCCTGGGGTCAAAAGAGTGCTGAATGAGAGGTCGGCGACTGACGGTGAACTGGCCTCCTCCCCAGACCCTGCTGGGCGGCTGCTGCGAACAGGGGTGGTGGTGGTGGTGGTGGTGAGGGTGGAGGCCTCGGATGCAGAGCTGATGGCGGGCTGCTCATCCTCCGTCATGAGTTGCACCACAGTGTCTGCATCCTTTTCCTCAATGGGACGTTTCCGACCCGGCTGGAGGAAAATCGGAGCAGGTGCTACACGCTGCTGCTGCTGTGTCTCTGCAGCGTGAGTTGCAGATGCTCCTGCTGGGCGGCGCCCAAGGCGTCCACGGCCAGTGGCTATGGGAGGAATGTTAGCCACTGACGCTGCTGCTGCTGCTGCGGAACTGTGCATGGTGGCGCGCCCGCGGCCGCGGCTTGCCACAATGCTGCTCCCTCTCCTCCTGATTCCCTTGCTGCCCTTCCCCTTGCCCAAACCGCGCTGGCTGCCACTTCCAGACATCTTAAATGTTTTGGGCGTATAGACAAAAGTTTTGTAAAAGGGCGGGTGAAAAGTGGGGTACTTTAATGGAGTGGGTTGGTTGGTGAGGTGACTGAGTGAGTGTCCCCTAGTACAGTAAGTAAGTAGTAACAGTCAGGAAGTACAACTAGCAGTTACAATAATCAGTAGTAATCACAAGTAAATTTAGTGTGTGTACACTCAGACAGTGAGTGCACGCACGCAGGAGCTAGTAGCCTATGAACACAGTGACTGAGTGTCCTAGACTCCTAGTACAGTAAGAGTAAGTAGTAACAGTAAGTAGAACTAACTAATTACAATAATCAATCAGCGATCAGAAGGAAATGGAGTGTGGGTGGTGTGTGTACACTCAGACAGTGAGTGACCGCACGCAGGAGCTAGTAGCCTATGAACACAGTGACTGAGTGTCCTAGACTCCTAGTACAGTAAGAGTAAGTAGTAACAGTAAGTACAACTAACTAATTACAATAATCAATCAGCGATCAGAAGGAAATGGAGTGTGGGTGGTGTGTGTACACTCAGACAGTGAGTGACCGCACGCAGGAGCTAGTAGCCTATGAACACAGTGACTGAGTGTCCTAGACTCCTAGTACAGTAAGAGTAAGTAGTAACAGTAAGTACAACTAACTAATTACAATAATCAATCAGCGATCAGAAGGAAATGGAGTGTGGGTGGTGTGTGTACACTCAGACAGTGAGTGACCGCACGCAGGAGCTAGTAGCCTATGAACACAGTGACTGAGTGTCCTAGACTCCTAGTACAGTAAGAGTAAGTAGTAACAGTAAGTAGAACTAACTAATTACAATAATCAATCAGCGATCAGAAGGAAATGGAGTGTGGGTGGTGTGTGTACACTCAGACAGTGAGTGACCGCACGCAGGAGCTAGTAGCCTATGAACACAGTGACTGAGTGTCCTAGACTCCTAGTACAGTAAGAGTAAGTAGTAACAGTAAGTAGAACTAACTAATTACAATAATCAATCAGCGATCAGAAGGAAATGGAGTGTGGGTGGTGTGTGTACACTCAGACAGTGAGTGACCGCACGCAGGAGCTAGTAGCCTATGAACACAGTGACTGAGTGTCCTAGACTCCTAGTACAGTAAGAGTAAGTAGTAACAGTAAGTACAACTAACTAATTACAATAATCAATCAGCGATCAGAAGGAAATGGAGTGTGGGTGGTGTGTGTACACTCAGACAGTGAGTGACCGCACGCAGGAGCTAGTAGCCTATGAACACAGTGACTGAGTGTCCTAGACTCCTAGTACAGTAAGAGTAAGTAGTAACAGTAAGTAGAACTAACTAATTACAATAATCAATCAGCGATCAGAAGGAAATGGAGTGTGGGTGGTGTGTGTACACTCAGACAGTGAGTGACCGCACGCAGGAGCTAGTAGCCTATGAACACAGTGACTGAGTGTCCTAGACTCCTAGTACAGTAAGAGTAAGTAGTAACAGTAAGTAGAACTAACTAATTACAATAATCAATCAGCGATCAGAAGGAAATGGAGTGTGGGTGGTGTGTGTACACTCAGACAGTGAGTGACCGCACGCAGGAGCTAGTAGCCTATGAACACAGTGACTGTCTGACTGAGTGTCCTAGACTCCTAGTACAGTAAGAGTAAGTAGTAACAGTAAGTACAACTAACTAACAATAATCTATCAGTAATCAGAAGGAAATAGAGTGTGTGTACACACAGACAGTGAGTGAGTGCACACACGCAGGAGCTAGCTAGTAGCCTATAAACAGTGACAGTCAGTGAGTGTCCTACTCCTAGTACAGTATAACTACAATACTATTAGTAAAGGACAGCAGAAATACTGGTATAGATGAGAGAAATAAACAGAGGACAGCTGCCCACAGAGGCAAGGCCCCCCTGAGGCCTAAACCTGTAAGCTTGCAGCAGCTGCCTGTCTCTAATGTAACACACAAGCTACTAACTAAAATACAATGTCTATCTAACTAACAACAATATAGGTGTATATGGCAGGTGTAGGTGAGCAAAAACGCTAGGTAAATGATCACAATAGAGCACTTGCTAAGCCAAAGCACAAAGGAGCAACTCTCTCTCTGTACAAGTCTCAGGCAAGCATGGAGAAACGTAACATGGCGGCCGCTATTTATAGGGTAGGGGCTGGCCAGGGTCCCCCTCTGTGATTGGCTGCCGTCAGAGGGCCTGGGAGCCCTCTGATTGGCTCTAAGGACATCAATCTGGGCTATGACGCTATTCGAGCTCGGTACCGAGCTCGAATAGCGCCGAGTTGCTCGAATAGCTCGAATAGTGAATGGGCTATTCGAGTGTACTCGGATAGCCCATTCGAATAGCTCCAGCTATTCGGAGCTCGAATACCGAGCTCGAATAGCTGAAAAAGAGCTCGAATATTCGAGCTACTCGAATATTCGAGCTCTGCTGAGCACCACTGCTCTTGGCTGCATTTCTGATCAGCGCTCTCCTTGCTCGGCCTGTGAGTTTAGGTGGACGACCTACAGTCTTGGTAGGTTTACAGTTGTGCCATACTCCTTCCATTTCTGAATGATCACTTGAACAGTGCTCTGTGGGATGTTCAAGGCTTTGGAAATCTTTTTCTAGCCTAAGCCCGCTTTAAATTTCTCAATAACTTTATCCCTGACCTGTCTGGTGTCTTCTTTGGACTCCATGGTGTTGTTGCTCCCAATATTCTCTTGGACCACCTCTGAGGCCGTTACAGAGCAGCTGTATTTGTACTGACATTAGATTACACACAGGTGCACTCAATTTAGTCATTAGCACTCATCAGGCAATGTCTATGGGCAACTGACTGCACTCAGACCAAAGGGGACTGAATAATTATGCACACCCCACTTTGCAGTTATTTATTTGCAAAAAACGTTTGGAATCATGTATGATTTTCATTCCACTTCTCATGTGTACAACACTTTGTGTTGGTCTTTCACGTGGAATTCCAATAAAATTGATTCATGTTTGTGGCAGTAATATGACAAAATGTGGAAAACTTCAAGGGGGCCGAATAATTTTGCAAGCCACTGTATGGCTTGGGAGCCAGATGTGGCTCTTTTGATGGCTGCATCTGGCTCACAGACAAATTAGTAGGGGTGGATTCACTAAGCTACTCTGCTCAAGCAGCGCAGCTTAGTGTGGCAGCGCAAGTAACATTTTCAAAGTAGGCACGCTACTGCTGTAGCATGCACTACTAAGGGCCCGTTTCCACTATCGCGAATCCGCTTGCGTTATCCGCATGCGGATTCGCACAGCCAATACAAGTGGATGGGCCTGTTTCCACTTGTCAGTTTTGCTGTGCGTTTTTCTGTGCAGAATTTTTCTGCACGGCAGAGCCCTCAGAATTCGCTTGCGTGTGGAATGCAGGCGAATGCATTATTTGTCGCGATTTCGCATAGATACCCATGTTAATTCACACAGGCGGTGACATGGTTAAAATTGCATTACCCTAACCTATGCAAAATCGCATGCAAAATCCCGGCAAAAAACGCATGCGGAATCGCACCCGCAAGCAATTTCGCCTGCGGTGATTCGCCGCGATTCCGCAACACACTAGCGGAAACGAGCCGTGCTCCCCCCAAAACGAGCGGCTGCTCCAATTGTCCCACTCTGGGCCCTTTTTTGAACGAGATCCCCGCACTTTGATTTGCCCAATAGGCTGCCTGTCACTTGATGATGATTTAGTCCTACAAAGTGAATCAACCCCCAAGTCAGCTAGCTAATTGTACAAGCTGTTAGTCAGTATTTCTCCTGTCTGGCTCTCCGTGAAATTGCTGATGTTGCTGAAGCCCAAGAGAAGCTGAAGACGTGTCTGACACTTCTGCTGCCCGGCGGATCAACTGTATACACATCACCATGGCAACAGGGACGTGAACCCTACTGTCCCAGTTTGAAACATAGTATATAGCTCTCACGGAATTACATTTTAAAATATGTGGCGTTTATGGCTCTCTCAGCCAAAAAGGTTCCTGACCGCTGCCCCAAACCCTCGAAGTACAGTCCCCTCAGGCATGGCGGTTAGATGAGTTCCGGATAACGGGAGGGAAGCTCATTCAGATTCCGCGGGATTGAAATTTCCGCATTTCCGGTTGGAAATTGCATTTCCGCATCAGTATGCGGAATGCGGAAATCATATTGCGGTAAGCGGATTTTGGCGGAAACAGTGGAAATTTCTGCGGAAATTCCACATTACTAAAATTCGGTAATTTTAAGCCAATCAGAAGACTCAGAGTGAACAAGCCAATCAGGGAATCAGGATTTGTAGCGCGGCAAGCGGTAGGCGGAAAGTTTGCTGGAAGTTGTTGGAAAGCGGAAATCCGAATACGCTGTACCGCAGAGTACCATCAGTATAAAGCAGTATCAGAAATCGCCATTTGCAGAAAGCAGAATTGCTGCGGAATCGGAAATTTTTGACCATCTCTAGATAACGGGGACTTTGCTGTACACACAAAGTTGGCTAAATGTACAAAATATATAATACTGTATGTTTTTGTTAATACATTTTACATTATTTTATAGAACTTTTATAAGTAGTTTAAAACATTATAAAAGCACACTGAAAACAACCAATAGAGACGTATTGTAGTTTTTTATACGATATGTCCAAATATTCCAGAGTTGTCCGGAAGTAAATCATTTATATCCACATTTCACCATGTTTAATACAGGACTAAACTTACAAACAAATTCAACACACAAATAATCTCCTGGAATCTCCTGTAAGCAGGGAGCTGCCTGTACATTACCCCGATAGTAAAATGCACTGTAAATGACTTTGTTATTATGTTGCTGTCACTTACAGCAGCCAGTAGGGATCTGACAGATCTAACAGGTGCTGGACACACAGGCCCACTGTTAAACATCTCCAAAGAAGTAGAGTCTGGAGAAGGTATTGCTGTGTACTGATAGCTTATTCTTTGAACATTTTAATGTTAGCCAATCAGAGTGGGAACAGTTTTCTCAGGGTTGCCAAATCATCCCTTTAAATACTGACACATCTGTATGTTATGCAGGTTCAGGGGCCCGGGCTGCTAACACATAATCAGCAAGGGTTAGAAAAGTGGGCACAGTCAACACCAGCCAAATACATAAGCAGGCAACGCCGGGTCATAAGTGGGCGGAGACAAATACAAATTTTACTGGGAAAATGTAAACAGCAGCCATTCTTACACTGTTTGTTAATGGTAGGGTTCTCAAACTTTGCACAGCTGGTTACTGGGTGACTGGGGTTAATATTCAGAAAAGTGGGTGCAGCCTACAAAAGCCAATCAAAATTCACCTATTGATTTTTCAGGGGAATATTTCATTGCTGCCATTCTTGCACTGTTCATGGCACAAGCCTCAAACCTGGTAGAGTTGATAATTGCGTGACTGGGGTTTACATTCATAAAACAGGGTGGAGCCACAAACAGCCAATATGATTTGTTTCATTTTAATGCAGGTTATTGATGCCAAAGACCGCAAAGCTCACAAACTTGGTCATTGAGTAATTCATTAATTGTGTGTTAGGGTTAGGAAAAGTGGGCGCAGCCAGCACCTGCAAAATACATAATCGGGCAATACCGGGTCATAAGTAGGCGGAGACAAATGCAAATTTCACTGAGAAAATGTAAACTGCAGCAATTCTTACACTTTTAATGGCAGGGTTCTCAAACTTTGCACAATTGGTCACTGGGTGACTGGGATTAATATTCAGAGAAGTGGGTGGAGCCTACAAAAGCCAATCAAAATTCACCTATTGATTTTCAAGGGCAATATGTAATTGCTACCATTCTTGCACTGTTAATGGCACAAGCCTTAAACCTGCTACAGTTGGTCATTGGGTGACTGGGGTTCAAATTCAGACAAAGGGGTGGAGCCACAAACAGCCAATCAGATTTGTTTTATCTCACTGCAAATTATTGATGCCAAAGACCGCAAAGCTCACAAACTTGGTTATTGAGTAATTGTGTGTTAGGGTTAGAAATAGTAGGCGGAGCCAACACCAGCCAAATACATAACTGAACAATGTCAGGAAATAAGTGGGTGGAGAAAAATACAAATTTCATTGCGCAAATGTAAACTGCAGCCATTCTTACACTGTTAATGGCAGGGTTCTCAAACTTTGCACAGTTGGTCACTGGGTGACTGGGATTAATATTCAGAAAAGTGGGTGGAGCCTATAAAAGCCAATCAAAATCCACCTATTGATTTTTAAGGGGAATATTTAATTGCTGCCATTCTTACACTGTTAATCACCTGTACCTGGTACAGTTGGCCATTGGGTGATTGGGGTTCAAATTCAGAAAAGGGGTGGAGCCACATCCAATCAGATTTATTTTATTTAATTGCAAATTATTGATGCCAAAGGCCGCAAAGCTCACACACTTGGTCATTAAGTAATTGTGTGTTAGGGTTAGGAAAAGTGGGCGGAGCCAACACAAGCCAAATACATACCCGGGCAACGCCGGGCGTCCAGCTAGTTTATAATAATAGTGAAATATAGATCTTGGCCATAGGCCACTTTTTCTACTGAGTTTTCACCCAGGTGATATTTTCACAACTTGCCACAAAATGCCTTTTAAGCCACCAGCAAGCAAGGGAATACTCAAAATAAATTGTATGGTACTTTTCACAAACTTTTGAGTACTTTTTCAATTGTAAAATGCTGAAAAGTTAGTTTAGAGAGAAGATGAAAATTATCTCCTAGGAGATAACTCCTAGGAGAAAATTGCATATGGGCCCTTGTAATGCTGATAATGTGTTAGTAGCCCGGGCCCCAGAACCTGCATAACATACAGATGTATTTAAGGGGATGATTTGGCAACCCTGAGGGTCCTTTTCCACTAGCGGCGTTTGCGATGCTGAATCTCAAAATCACAAACCGCTAGTGATTTTTTAAATCGCTACGGTTTGCATATTAACATGGGAATCGCGGTAGGCAATTTCCAGTACCGCGATTTGTTTTTTTGTCAAACGTGATCTTTGCCGCGGAGTGATCTTTGCCGCGATTTTGCATAGCAAAATCGTGAACGCAATTGCCGGAGGTTTCCTGCACTTTTGCGATTCAGCAATCGCTAGCGTTCAGCGTGAACGCTAGCGACTGCTAGTGGAAAAGGGCCCTGAGAAAACATTCCTCACTCTTATAAACCTAATACTGTCATAATGATGATCAGAATTTCAAAAGTGGAGAACAAACATGAGCGCTTGATTACTACTAAGTTATCCGACCCCGTCGGCGGGTCAAGATTATTACGGGCAGCCAGAGGGGACACCGAGGAGGACCAGGGCTGCGGCGAGGGACTGAAACGGCTGCTAGGGGCTGGAAGAAGCCCCAGGTGAGTAAACATAGATTATACTAGGTCGCCCCGGGAGTCCTTTAAAGGGGAACTTCAGCCTAAATAAACATACTGTCATTAAGTTACATTAGTTATGTTAATTAGAATAGATAGGTAATATAATCTTTTACCCACCCTGTTTTAAAAGAACAGGCAAATGTTTGTGATTCGTGGGGGCTGCCATCTTTGTCATGGGGGCAGCCATCTTTTTGGTTGAAAGGAGGTGACAGGGAGCATGAGACACAGTTCCAACTGTCCTGTGTCCTGATAACCCCTCCCAGCTGCACACACTAGGTTTCAAATGTCAAATTCAAAATGCAAAAAAAAAAAAATTTGCACCAAAACAGCAGAACGAGAACAACAACATCAAAAATCCCATCATGCTTTGCACAGCATCAGGGGAAAAATGCCCGGGCAGTTTTCTTCTGTGCAGCTAAAAATGAGACTTGTATAAGAGAAACAAAGTTCTGATGCTGTAAAACTGTTAAAGAAACACCAAGCCTTTTCAGTGCTGCTAAGTCAATTTTTAGTCTGGAGGTTCACTTTAAGGACGAGGCTGTCTCAATCTAAAAAAATAGCTGCTATCGTAAGGATGAGTCAGGCTCGTCCAATAATTACGATTACTCACCTGCACCTTGTGGCTTCCCTGCGTGCATATTTCTGTCTTCTTCATGCGATCCCCGGTGGTGATCTCTTCTTCTTCCTCCTTCGTCACTTCCTGTCCCCCGGCGATCACGTCCCTCTGATGACGCTGCTCTGTGCCCCCTGGTGTCGGGGTTATGCAGCGTCACCACATCAGGCGGCCAATTCAAATTCCTCCCACATCCCAAAAATATAAAGATAAGTTAACTGGCTTCCCCATAAAGTGGCCCTAGACTATGATTCATGCACTACACGATACATACATAGACATAAGACTATGGTACGGATTAGAGTGTGAGCCCCTTTGAGGGAAAGTTAAGTGACAAGACAATATATACTCTGTACAACACAAGATATCAGCGCTATGTAAATACTTTTTTTTTTTTCTAAACTCAGATGCACACCACATGCGGAAAGCTTGTCAGCTAGGGACCAGTCAGCCTTAAGTGGCTATATGTCATCGCTGGGTAATGCTATCATCATCGTTTGTATGATATTATGTTCCTATTTCTTATATTATTTATGAATAATTAGATCATATACTCGCCCATTTCAGAGCCCGAACCCTTACCAACCCTGAAACGATGGGCAGTGATTCCAGCCTCCGCATGTATACATACACACTCAATCCTCATCCATTCAGCTCTATATTCCACAATCTACTCACTCAAATTCACAAACACCGCAACCTTATCACCAGTCTCCACTACGGATTGCCCACCCGCCTCAAACCCCGCCTACCTTTATCCCCGAGATATATAATACAATACAATACAATACAATAACATTTGTAAAGCGCTTTTCTCCCATAGGACTCAAAGCGCATATATCTGTATTTATAATTTGTTTATATACCCTTCTGTGATTACTCACCAGATTTTTCTGCACGGTCTAGCCCATTCACCCCCGTCATAAGCCATTTCATCTTCCTTTGTGTCTTGGACTGCAGGATTACTGCCACCACACAGCTGATCCATTCTACAGACCCATTCATCCAAGCTTGGGGGGGTTGGTTCTTTCCACTTATCTAGTATCATTTTTTTTTAGCAACCTTGGTACCTACCTCCTTGATTAAAATACTACACTTACATCCACCCGTGTCAGCAAATCCAAAGATGGCTTCTTCTGCAGATAGGTCGAAAGCATCTTTTAGTAATTCACTACAAAAGAGGGTTATTTCTTCCCAAAAAACTTTAACTATAGGGCATGTCCACCACATATGCAGCTCTGTCCCGTCCTCCTGCCCACACCTCCAACAGACTTCTCTATGACTAGTGAATTTCTGGATGCGTGCTGAGGTAACATACCATTTAGCAGTGGTCTTATACTCAATAAGTTGTAAACCTGTATCTTGTATGGACCAGTTACTATGCCAAATCTTTGGCCATTTGCGACTAAGAGTAGAACTAACAGCCGTTTCCCATTTTGTACAATAGATTGGGGTAGAATTATATTTCTCTTGGGCTACTAAGTTTATTTAGTTTAGATAAAGCTTTATCCATTTTTTTATTGAGCAAAATGTGTTTTTTAAAAATATTCAAGTCTTTCCTACTTTTCGAATGTACTTTATGAAGGAAACTGCACGCTTGGATTAGTCCCCAAGTGTCTTTCTGCCCATAGTTATATAGAAGGCTAGGTATTTTCAGAGTGTGGTCGCCCCTGAGGTTAATAATACGGGGTTCACTACTTATTTTATTCTTTATAAACCATGACTTCTTCACGCCTGGAATAAAGTCTGGGTTATCCCTCAGTGTAATCATGGGTGAGAGGCCTGTTTCTTTTTGCCATTTTAGCACAAACCAATAAAAGGTTTTTAATGTTGGTGTAATCAGAGGATGGCAAATAGTAGAATATACTTTATAAATGTTGCTAGGTATCCATGACAAGATTAAATCAGGGTTACCTTCCTCTTTTTCTAGAGACGTCCATATTTTGCCTATTTTGTTAGGAGAGGATTCTATCCTCCAGTCCAGAATTCTGGCCAAGTGTATACTTCTATAATAGTTCTGCATATTTGGCGCGGCTAGGCCTCCTCTCTCTTTCCCCGTAGAGATTAGTTTATAACTTAGTCTTCGTCTGGACCTACTCCATATAACATTTTGAAACATTTTCTGCCAAATTTGGAACCATGAACCCGGGATGAGTTTGGGTAGCACCACCATTTTGATAATGCTAATCCTACCAATAATATTAAAACAAGGGCGATCCCATGACTGAAGTTTTCCTTTATATTCTTTTATAATTTTTGAGAAATTAGCCCTAAAAAGATCCTTGGGGTCTTTTGTGAGGGAGATTCCAAGATAATTAATTACACACTCATTCCATTTGAATTTATTTTTTTGTTTAATATTTTGTACAGTTGCAACCGAGCAGCCTAAATTTAGGATTGTAGTTTTCTCTTGATTTAGCTTAAAGTTGGAATACAGTGCGAATGTGTTTAAAAGTTCCTCGCATCTAGTAATAGATTGAATCGGGTCAGTCAGGATTAACAACAGATCATCCGCATACGCAAGCACTTTAATCTCATCTTCGTTTGTTTTAACGCCTTTTACATGATCATCAAATTGAGCGCTATGTAAATACTAAATTCAAATAATAATTAAAGTCTGTGGGTGTACCAGTCCTGCCTAAACTCATAAACAAAGTAAAATAATTCAACTGTGTGTTCAAATATTACCATATAACAAGCTGCACACCTGAATGTCAAAAAAACAAAAAAAATAAAATAAAAAAAAAACAAATAAGTTCAGCCCTCTCTTTTGTTTCTCTCTGTCTTCTGTGTTTGAGCATCTGGTAGCGCCCTCACCAGAAAATCCTGTTCCGTTGCTGAGGCATGCATAGACCAGGCAGTTACAGAAGGGCCAGTCCTCTGCTATGCATTGTCTCTGCAGGACTCTTGCTGTGAGCATGCAATGCTGCGTCCCTCACAGGTAGGACAAGTTCTATGACTAATATGAAAGGTTGTTAGGTTTTCTCTATTTAGATATAGATGTCATTTTTGGAATTGATTTGTATGGATTGTTGTTACTGGCCCATATAAAGTTTTTGGGCAGTAGTATAGTTGACCAAGTGATTGCTCACACCTAGGCCCATATGCAATTCACTTTTTCACCCAGGAGATAATTTTTCATCTTTGATTTAAAATAACTCGCCAGGACTTTTCAACTAAAAGAGTGCCAAAAAGTAGGTGAAAAGGTACTATCGAAATTCATTTGACTATGTTCTTGCTTTCTGTTGGCTTGACAGGCATTTTATTGACAAGTTTAAAAATATCACCTAAGAGAAAACTAAGGAGAAAACGTGAATTGCATATGGGCCCTTGTCTCCTTGTTGGTTTTGCAGTTTTGTTAATAAAGCTAGGTAAATACGCTGGATTAAGCTTGGCACAGGCGGCTGTTAAAGGACAACTGAAGCGAGACGAGAGGTATATGGAGGCTGCCATATGTATTTCCTTTTAAATACCAGTTGCCTGGCAGCCCTTCTGATTCTCTGCTTCTAATACTCTTAGCCATAGCCCCTGAACAAGCATGCAGCAGATCAAGTGTTTCTGACATTATTGTCAGAACTGACAAGTTTAGCTGCATGCATGTTTCTGGTGTGATTCAGACACTGCTTCAGCCAAATAGATCAGCAGGGCTGCCAGGGAACTGGTATTGTTTAACAGGAAATAAACATTGCAGCCTCCATATTCTTCACACTTCAGTTGTCCTTCCCAACAGGCCAACAACGTAGCGGATGCGGGATCTTCAGTGGCTCTGCATATCATCCCCTCCCCCATAGCAAAACATTCATGGCTAGCCTCTAGGCTAGAGCTACATCTGTACAGAACTCATTCCAAAACTGTCGCCTGAGGGATCGAGTCCTAATCCCTCGGCAGCAGTACTCTTGTATGTATAAAAGGCTTAAGGTACAGAGAATCTGTACTCTAAAATTCTTACAATAAAAAGCATACCATTCTATTCATTATGTTCTCCTGGGCCCCTCTGTGCTGCTTCTGCCACTCCCTGTTGCAATCCTGGCTTGTAATTGCCAGTTTTAGGCAGTGTTTACAAACAAAAGACATGGCTGCCAACCAGAGTGTGATAGGCTGAGAGGAGCTCAGTCTGTGACTCATACAGAGCATGCAGGGGACGTGGAGAGGGTGTGTATAGCTTCTGCCTATAACAAGCAGAGCAGCACATTCTTGCCTGAGTGCATGAGCCCGACAAAGCCTTCAGATTAGATTATATAACAGAGATAATACAGCCACTGTGTGCAACTAGGAAAGGCTGCAGTAAGACAGAGCACATTAGAACAGGTATAGGAACTTATAGGATAGAAGAAATAAGGCTGAAAATTTTGTTACAGAGTCTCTTTAACCACTTCTGTGCCAGGGGGGTATTTTTCTGATCGGTGCTGCGTGGGCTCTCCAGCCCACAGCACCGATCAGCTAGCAGCCAGGCCGATCAGACTTCCCCCCTTTTTTCCCCACTAGGGGGATGTCCTGCTGGGGGGGTCTGATCGCCGCCGGCTGCTTGCGCTTGCGGGGGGGCTCCTCAAAGCTCCCCTCCGCAGCGCTTCCTGGCCTCCTTCCCCTTCCCTCCCTCTCCCTCCCCCTGTGAGTGGCGCAGGACGGATTTCCGTCCTGCGCCTGATGGGATAGGCTTTAGCCTATCAGATGCCGGCGATCCCCGGCCAATCAGAGGCCGGGGATCGCCGATCTCCTCTACGGCGCTGCTGCGCAGCAGCGCCGTATATATGTAAACACCGGGGAAGATCTTACCCGCTTGTTTACATTTATCCTGCGAGCCGCGATCGGTGGCTCGCAGGGTGTTCACGGAGACACCCTCCGTGAACTGACATGGAACGTTTCCATGGAATCCACTTCAGGATTCAGGGGCGTACTTAAGCGTACGCAGAATCCTGAAGTGGTTAAGGTAAAAAAAAAAGTAAAGGATAGCTGTTTATTAACCTAAAAAAAAAATGATAAAATAAATACAAAAAAAAGATAGATACTTGCCTTAGTAGAGGAAGCATCCCGATAGGCTTCCACCATCCACCTCGATCCCACCAGCACTAGTGTTACGGCACAGGCAAGGACCACACTGGTCTCTGCGCAGTAAGGCCAGACACATACACTGACGGGAGTGCTAACACACAGAAGAGGGTCCTGGTGAGCAACAGTGGGGTCAAGCAGGACATGGGAAGACTCTGTGGCATCCAGACTCTTTACTAAAGTTTTTAATTTAACTTTTGGAGTTTTTTGCTCACATGTTTACATTATGATGTTTATAATTCCCCATCATCAAGCAGTTAAAGCAAATCTGAAGTGAAAAATTCACTTCAGACTTCATACTTACCAGTGCACAGGGAAGGCACTAAATCGGAACAGTTAAAAATGGCGCGCAGCGCCAACAGCATAAAAAATGGCGCTGCATTTACAATATAAAACAATATTTATCGTTTTATAGTTTAAAAATGTTCTGTAGGCAGCGGGGATCGGGAGAGAGAGGCAGCGGAACACTAGGCAGCGGGGATTGGGAGAGAGAGGCAGCGGAACACTAGGCAGCAGGGATCGGGAGAGAGAGGCAGCGGACACTAGGCAGCGGGGATCGGGAGAGAGGGGCAGCGGGACACTAGGCAGCGGGGACCGGGAGAGAGAGGCAGCGGAACACTAGGCAGCGGGGACCGGGAGAGAGAGGCAACGGAACACTAGGCAGCAGGGATCGGGAGAGAGAGGCAGCGGGACACTAGGCAGCGGGGACCGGGAGAGAGAGGCAACGGAACACTAGGCAGCAGGGATCGGGAGAGAGAGGCAGCGGGACACTAGGCAGCGGGGACCGGGAGAGAGAGGCAGCGGGACACTAGGCAGCGGGGATCGGGAGAGAGAGGCAGCGGGACACTAGGCAGCGGGGATCGGGAGAGAGAGGCAGCGGGACACTAGGCAGCAGGGACCGGGAGAGAGAGGCAGCGGGACACTAGGCAGCAGGGATCGGGAGAGAGAGGCAGCGGGACACTAGGCAGCAGGGATCGGGAAAGAGAGGCAGCGGGACACTAGGCAGCGGGGACCGGGAGAGAGAGGCAGCGGGACACTAGGCAGCAGGGATCGGGAAAGAGAGGCAGCGGGACACTAGGCAGCGGGGACCGGGAGAGAGAGGCAGCGGGACACTAGGCAGCAGGGATCGGGAGAGAGAGGCAGCGGGACACTAGGCAGCGGGTATCGGGAGAGAGAGGCAGCGGGACACTAGGCAGCGGGAACCGGGAGAGAGAGGCAACGGACCACTAGGCAGCGGGGATCGGGAGAGAGAGGCAGCGGGACACTAGGCAGCAGGGATCAGGAGAGAGAGGCAGCGGGACACTAGGCAGCGGGGACCGGGAGAGAGAGGCAGCGGGACAATAGGCAGCAAGGATCGGGAGAGAGAGGCAGCGGGACACTAGGCAGCAAGGATCGGGAGAGAGAGGCAGCGGGACACTAGGCAGCAGGGATCGGGAGAGAGAGGCAGCGGGACACTAGGCAGCAGGGATCGGGAGAGAGAGGCAGCGGGACACTAGGCAGCAGGGATCGGGAGAGAGAGGCAGCGGGACACTAGGCAGCAGGGATCAGGAGAGAGAGGCAGCGGGACACTAGGCAGCGGGAACCGGGAGAGAGAGGCAACGGGACACTAGGCAGCAGGGACGGGAGAGAGAGGCAGCGGGACACTAGGCAGCAGGGATCGGGAGAGAGAGGCAGCGGGACACTAGGCAGCGGGGACCGGGAGAGAGAGGCAGCGGGACACTAGGCAGCGGGAACCGGGAGAGAGAGGCAGCAGGACACTAGGCAGCGGGGATCGGGAGAGAGAGGCAGCGGGACACTAGGCAGCAGGGATCGGGAGAGAGAGGCAGCGGGACACTAGGCAGCGGGGATCGGGAGAGAGGCAGCGGGACACTAGGCAGCAGGGATCGGGAGAGAGAGGCAGCGGGACACTAGGCAGCGGGGACCGGGAGAGAGAGGCAGCGGGACACTAGGCAGCGGGGATCGGGAGAGAGAGGCAGCGGGACACTAGGCAGCGGGGACCGGGAGAGAGAGGCAGCGGGACACTAGGCAGCAGGGATCGGGAGAGAGAGGCAGCGGGACACTAGGCAGCGGGGATCGGGAGAGAGAGGCAATGGAACACTAGGCGGTGGGGATCGGGAGAGAGAGGCAGCGGAACACTAGGCAGCGGGGACCGGGAGAGAGAGGCAGCGGGACACTAGGCAGCGGGGATCGGGAGAGAGAGAGGCAGCGGGACACTAGGCAGCGGGCACCGGGAGGGAGAGAGAGGAAGCGGGACACTAGGCAGCGGGGTGCAGGGAGTAGGATTACGCGGAGGGGGGGGAGGCATTTATACATTACCTTGTCCTGGCCGGTGATCACTTCTTCTGTTAGTTTGCTACATCCAGCCAATCACCATGTGGCTTCAGTTTTTGCATGGTGATTGGCTGGATGCAGAACTACAGCAAACTAACAGAAGAAGTGATCGCCGGCCGGGACAAGGAAATGTATGTCTCTCCACACATCCTCTCTCCGCGTAATCCTACTCCCTCCACCCCGCTGTCTCTACCCCCCCACCCCCGCTTCCTAACACTAGCCCCCTCCCCTCTGCATTTTTCAATGGCGTACCATTCCGCTGATGTATCATAAACGTCTATTTACCGTTTTAATGTATTTACATTAAATGGTAAATAGCGTTTTATGATACATTTATCGGCGGAACGGTGCGCCATTTTTCACCCTGCGCCATTTTTAACTGGACGCGGCACTGGATACCACAGAGACTTCCTGGTCCATCCTATTGTTCCTGCGCTGTCCCTGGTTAAAGTTGGTCTTCGGTAGTGATAAGCATACATTTCGGCTAATGGTAAGTTTCGCATCGTATTTCGCAATAACAATGCAAAATCATAATGCTAAATTATTACGATAAAAAAAATTGTACATTTCATGTGTGAATGTACTTTACAACCATCATTTTGTCATTTCTTGTGTAATTTTGTGCCGACTGTCAGCTTTATATAGCAAATCCCCCATACAAGCTATCATCAACATAAATAATACGTATGTTAAAGCGAAATGAAACCCATCATTTCTACTTTGCTCTAATAAATTATTTACAACATATTATATGCAACCAGAATTTTTTTTTACTAGAACTGCATTCAAAGGGTTAACACAGGCTTTAGAAGTTTCCCGTCCAGCAGAGCTGGCCGCTTCCGAACTTTACATAATGTTATCTTGTGTTTAATTGTATCAAGTGAGAAATGTAAACAAAGCCTTCTCTCACACTGCCAAGTCCCCTGAACAAAGTCAGACAAGCATAAATGCTTTCTGACGCTTTCTGATTAAGTTAGAGGATGAATAAAGCAGTTATAAGTAAAATGCAAAGTCAGCTCTCAGAGTAAAATAAGTGTATTTTAGGAACGTATCATTTCTAAATGAATAATAATACTTATGCACAAAAGCAGATATGATAACCGTACGGCATATACAAAGTAGGAAAACATGTTTTTATTGAATATTATGTCAGGGTTTTATACCGCTTTAAAGAGACTCTGTAAAGTTAAAACCCCCTCTGAGGAATACTTACCTCAAGAGGGGGAAGCCTCAGAGTCCCAATGACGCTTCCCCGACCTCTGAAGATAGCAGAAATCCAGCGCTGGGTCCCCCGAATCCTCCCCCAACAAGCCTGACAAGCACTGATTTATTTACCTTGCCAGGATCCTGCGCAGGCGCACTAGCGGCTCTTCGTTCAGGCTAAGGCAGAAATATCAGCTCTACTGCACAGGTGCAAAGGACTCGCGTCTGTGCAGTAGAGCGGATACAATGGGGTTCAGCTATTTACGCCTTACCCGCACAGTGCGCCTTCGCAGGAAAATATTTACCTTGCCACATTTTGGGGGGGGGGGGGGGGGGCAGCGCTGGATTGCCAGGACACCGGAGGATGGGGGAAGCCTCGTTAGGATCCAGAGGCCTCCCCTCCCGAGGTAAGTATCCCCCAGAGGTTTTTTTTTTTACAAGTATACAGATCCTCTTTAAAGGATACCCGAGGTGACATGTGGCATGATGAGATAGACATGTGTATGTACAGTGCCTAGCACACACATAACTATGCTGTGTTCCTTTTTTTCTTCCTCTGCCTGAAAGAGTTAAATATTTGGTATGTAAGTGGCTGACTCAGTCCTGACTGTGACTACAGTGTGACCCTCACTGTTAAGAAATTCCCCTTTTTACCTCTTTCTTGCTCTCAAAAGTCATTTTCTGCTAAGAAAGTGTTTTATAGATGGAATTTCTGATCAGTGAGGGTCACACTGTAGTCACAGTCAGGACTCAGTCAGCCACTTACATACCTGCTATTTAACTCTTTCAGGCAGAGAAAGAAAAAAAGGATTACATAGTTACATAGTTACATAGTTATTTTGGTTGAAAAAAGACATACGTCCATCGAGTTCAACCAGTATAAAGTACAACACCAGCCTGCTCCCTCACATATTCCTGTTGATCTAGAGGAAGGTGAAAAAAACCCCACAAGGCATGGTCCAATTAGCCCCTAAAGGGAAAAATTCCTTCCCGACTCCAGATGGCAATCAGATAAAATCCCTGGATCAACATCATTAGGCATTACCTAGTAATTGTAGCCATGGATGTCTTTCAACGCAAGGAAAGCATCTAAGCCCCCTTTAAATGCAGGTATAGAGTTTGCCATAACGACTTCCTGTGGCAATGCATTCCACATCCTAATCACTCTTACTGTAAAGAACCCTTTCCTAAATAAATGGCTAAAACGTTTTTCCTCCATGCGCAGATCATGTCCTCTAGTCCTTAGAGAAGGCCTAGGGACAAAAAGCTCATCCGCCAAGCTATTATATTGCCCTCTGATGTATTTATACATGTTAATTAGATCCCCTCTAAGGCGTCTTTTCTCTAGACTAAATAAACCCAGTTTAGTTATTTGTGTGCTAGGCACTCTACATACACATGTCTATCTCATCATGTCACGTCACCTCGGGTATCCTTTAAAAAGAATTGTGAGGACAAGCCCAAATTTTAGTTTTCAAAAAGACTGTCGTTTTTGAGAAAAAAGAAAGAAAATCGATTTTTAAAAATGCAAAGGAAAATGTTTTTTTTTTTCACTACAGAAAATTGGCAAAAAATATTTCCTTTGCATTTTCAAAATTGATCTTACAAGGTAGATAAGTAGCAGTTTTGTGATGATAGCATGTATGGAAGCTTTGCTATGAACTGCCAAAGTCGGCATGACATTACGCAACATTACGTGCAATTTTGCCTAATTACGCGACATTACAAATGCATTACGCAAGATCAATTAAATGTCCAACCCACGGTTACGTATGGTCAAAATAGCAAACAAAATGGCTGTAATTGTGAAAAATGGTGACCATTGACAACGTTTCCAGTAGATAAAATCCCTATTTATGAATCTGCCATTCACTGATGGTCCTTGATTGCAATCCCTGTCTATTGGTCTACTGCTCACAAGCGACAGTTTATCAATCACAAGTATAATCAGGTGCAGGGGTGTAACTAGAAATCACTGGGCCCCCCCTGGATTGGGCCCCTCCCCCTGCACACTGAATAGGGACTGGCTACAAATCTTTGTCTACAAAACTTTGTATGATTCATTATCAGTGGCTGAGCAGATGCAGTCATTAGAACAATTGTGCAAAGAGCAGAAATTTTTTTCTTTCCTTGCCTTCACTTGTCAGTTTCTTAGGATGGGGCCCCTGTGGCTTCTGGGCCCCCCTGTGGCTGCATCTTTTGCAGTGTCTATTGTTACGCCACTGATCAGGTGAGCTGTACATTTTTTTTTTGAATGAACAGTGGAGGGGGGTGGGGGGCAATGACAGTCTCATTAATTTGTACCGAACTAGCAGAGACAGCTGTTCTCAAAAGGATCTCTGGCCAAACCTATTGCTAGGTACACACCATAGCATTTTCTGCCTGTTTTACCTGACAGATAAATTATTTCCAACATGTCCGATCTGAATTTCGATCTATTTTCTGATCAATTTTTGATTTTCCGATTTTTTTCGATTTTCATAGACGTGAATGAAAATCAATCAGAAAACGACTGGAAAATCGATCGAATTTCAGATCAGACATGGTGGAAATAATTGTCCTGGCAGGTAAATCTGCCAGAGAATTGTATGGTGTGTACTTAGCATTATAAAGACTGAGTGACTCAAGGTGAAAAATCAATTGTTGCTCCTAGATTAGCTTTCAGCTATGGGCTGTTAGTTGCGACTCGCTAGCAGAATTGGGATGCTATCGGTCCATATACAGCTAACCTAAAAGACATGCCTATGCATATTTAATCCGGTTTGTAGGTCATTATTCTTTGTATCTTTTGTAGCATATTATACAGCTATATTGCACTAATGCTGGCATAGACTGCAATAGAAATGTCAACTTAATGAAGATACTACCGTATATAAACAAAAGCAAATTCTAGACACACATTGTTGGCCTCTGTGGGGTTGAGTGGCCTCTGGAGAGGAGAGACATCTGGTCTGTTGGTCTCTTTTAAAGCCCATTCTTGATGGTCACTGGTATTTTTTGATAAGATTTGTTGGGGGCTAGCATAAACTAGGCCCCTAGACTCTCTCCAGGCCCTAGGCACCTGCATAAGTTGCCTTGTGGATGGTGTGGCTCTGTTTAAAGCACAGACAGCTTGATAACCTGTGTCATTTAACTGATTAGCTCTTCGTAGTGAAAGACCCAGAGCCCTGTGATTCTGGGTTTCCTGTCATTCTGGTTAAAGAAGTGACATCTCTTGCATTCCAACCCTGCCCCGTCTCTTTGGTCAGTTTAGTTAATTTAGCTTCACTCAGTGTTTTCCTTCTTGTTCTATACACTGTATTGATCTTTATTTTGGAGCACGGCTTATATATTTTGAGCATCCTCAAAAAGCCAGAAAAATTATCCTAGGGCTTATTTTCAGGGTAGGTCCTATTTTTGGGGACACATCATTGCATTTCAGTGGTTCTGGAGCGTACGTTAAAAAAGGGCGCCGGGAAAAAAGGGCGCAGGGTTTTAAAAGATAATCATGAATAACGTTAAAAAAAAATTGTGTTATATTTCGTT
Source organism: Hyperolius riggenbachi (assembly GCF_040937935.1). NCBI lineage: Eukaryota > Metazoa > Chordata > Amphibia > Anura > Hyperoliidae > Hyperolius > Hyperolius riggenbachi. Next base: position 377,856,554 of record NC_090651.1, read on the forward strand.
TAAAAATAATGTTTTATAAAGTTATAAATCATTAAATAATGTGTATAAAATCGGCAATTTTAAAAACGTTAATCTTCCCTGTTTAAAAATTGAAATTTATAATAACGTTTTATAAAACATTAATACGAATTTTCCTAAAGCTATACCTAACCCTACTCTCACACAGAACCCTCCCTGTACCTATCCCTAACCCCTAGAGCCTCCTGTTGGTGCCTAACCCTAAGACCCCCCTGGTGGTGCCTAACCCTAAGACCCCCTGTTGGTGCCTAAACCTAAGACCCCCCTGGTGGTGCCTAACCCTAAGACCCCCCTGTTGGTGCCTAAACCTAAGACCTCCCTGGTGGTGCCTAACCCTAAGACCCCCCTGTTGGTGCCTAAACCTAAGACCCCCCTGGTGGTGCCTAACCCTAAGACCCCCCTGTTGGTGCCTAAACCTAAGACCCCCCTGGTGGTGCCTAACCCTAAGACCCCCCTGGTGGTGCCTAACCCTAAGACCCCCCTGTTGGTGCCTAAACCTAAGACCCCCCCTGTTGGTGCCTAAACCTAAGACCCCCCTGGTGGTGCCTAAACCTAAGACCCCCCTGTGATAAGCATTAATAACGTTTAAAAAAAATATGGTACGGTTTTTCGTTTAAAAATGTAAAAAAAAAAATTTGTATGGTTTTTCGTTTAAAAGTAATGTTTTTAAAAAATATTGTACTGTTTTTCGTTTAAAAAAAATGTTTAAAAAATTATAAATCATTAAATAATGTGTAATCATGAAAAACAGTTATAAAACATTAAAAGTCTCCGGGCGCCGCTTTTAAAACGTTATTTTTCTCCAGCGCCCTTTTTTCCTGTTGGGCGCCGATTAAACGATATTTATTATGGGAGTGAATGGCGGCGCCCGTTTTGTCCACCTGCCTCATGCGCCCAAATTTCCTGCTTCCGGTTCTGGAGGTGTGTTTAGCTTCTAAGGGTACAATGGTTAATTTGCATATATTCAGCAGTGTTGCTCTGGGAGACATCTCGAGCTCACTCCAACCTGAATTATCGCAAATTCTTTCTGTTTCAGGAAAGCAAACTTTTGTTTTCATTTTTGGGGAAACATGGTGATTTCGGTGATTTTTTTTTTTTTGCAGGGGGCCATGGTGATTTGTAGTTACGCCCCTACCTATTTGCATAGTATTTTTCATCCAACATAAAACAAACGTCCTGGGGGGATTGTGAAATGTCTCACCTGTGTGTTACGGTATATGGACTGACTCACCTGCTGACGTTGTCATGATCTGTCCTTCCTCTTCTGCATTGTATAGAGAGGAATTTAGATCTGAACTAGCTGGGAAATTCCACTGATACGTAAAAGGGTTTGACCTTTGAGATAAGGGCTCGTCAAAATGTCATTATGGAGGTTGTGTAAAGCCGTGACCTTTATAAGGAGACTAGGGCCCCAGTGCGCGTTTTACATGGGGCCTAGAATAACTTTATCAGTAACTAGGTGATTGCCCGGCGTTGCCCGGGTATGTATTTGGCTAGTGTTGGCTCCGCCCACTTTTTCTAACCCTAACACACAATTACTCAATGACCAAGTTTGTGAGCTTTGCGGTCTTTGGAAACAATAATTTGCATTGAAATGAAAAAAATCTGATTGGCTGTTTGTGGCTCCACCCCTTTTCTGAATTTGAACCCCAGTCACCCAATGACCAACTGTAGCAGGTTTGAGGCCTGTGCCATTAACAGTGCAAGAATGGCAGCAATTAAATATTCCCCTTGAGAAGCAATAGGTGAAGTTTGATTCACTTTTGTAGGCTCCACCCACTTTTCTGAATATTTAACCCAGTCACCCAGTGACCAACTGTGCAAAGTTTGAGAACCCTACCATTAACAGTGTAAGTATGGCTGCAGTTTACATTTTCCCAGTGAAATTTGCATTTGTCTCCACCCACTAATGACGTGGAACTGCCTGTGTATGTATTTGACCGGTTTTGGCTCCGCCCACTTTTTCTAACCCTAATGCACGAACACTCAATGACCAAGTTTGTGAACTTCGGGGTCTTTGGCATCAATAATTTGTATATTCCCATAGAAATTAAACAAATCAGATTGGCTGTCTGTGGCTGCACTCCTCTCCAACATTTGAACCCCAGTCACCCAATGACCAACTATAGCAGGTTTGAGGCATCTGCTACAGCCCCGTTTCTATGGGTGTGTGATACGTGCAATCGCCCGGGGTGCTTTATTGTGCGGCAGGAGGGGGGGCGCCGGAGCGGGGGAACGGACATAATAGTTATAACTCACCTTCTTCATCCGTTCCCCGCAGTTTCAATATCTTTCCTCTCCCGGCGTCCGTCGCCTGGTAACAGCGCCCCCTGTGATGACATACCGCATGTCATCACAGGAAGCACTGTGACTAATGAGATAGATGCCGGGAAAGGAAGGACATTGAAGCAGCGCGGGTTCGGCGGAAGCAGGTGAGTTATTACTATTATGTTCGCTCCCCCCGCTCCTGCGCCCAACTCATACCGCCCATACCAACTAACCTAAACTGTGGGAACCTACCTAACTAACCTAAACTGCAGGAACCTACCTATTTATCCTACACTGCAGGAACCTACCTACCTAACTAACCTATACTGCGGGAACCTACCTAACTAACCTATACTGCGGGAACCTACCTAACTAACCTATACTGCGGGAACCTACCTAACTAACCTATACTGCGGGAACCTACCTAACTAACCTATACTGCGGGAACCTACCTAGCCAAGCTATACTGTAGGAACCTACCTAACTATCCTATACTGCGGGAACCTACCTAACTAACCTATACTGCGGGAACCTACCTAACTAACCTATACTGCGGGAACCTACCTAACTAACCTATACTGCGAGAACCTACCTAGCCAAGCTATACTGTGGGAACCTACCTAACTATCCTATACTGCGGGAACTTACCTAACTAACCTATACTGCGGGAACCTACCTAACTAACCTATACTGCGGGAACCTACCTAGCCAAGCTATACTGCGGGAACCTACCTAACTATCCTAAACTGCAGGAACCTACCTATCTAACCCATACTGGGGGGACCTACCTATCTAACCTATACTGGGGGAACCTACCTATTGAACCTATACTGGGGGAACCTACCGATCTAACCCATACTGGGGGAACCTACCTATCGAACCTATACTGCGGGAACCTACCTATCTAACCTATACTGCGGGCACCTACCTATCTAAACTATACTGGGGGCACCTACCTATCTAACCCACACTGGTGGCAACTATACGGGCTACCCTATACTGGAGGCACCAACGTAGATAACCTATAAAGCAGGCACCTACCTATCTAACCTACACTGGGGGCAACTATGCAGGCTACCCTATACTGGAGGCACCTACGTAGCTAACCTGTTCAACCTGTACTGCGGGCACCTATGCCTGGCTCCATGGGGGTGGGGTGGGGGGCGATTTTTACACCCTCGCCCTGGGTGAAATTTAGCCTAGAAACTGCTCTGATCTGCTAATACCAGTGTAAAAATGGCAGCAATTTAAATATTCCTTTTGAAAATCAACAGGTGAATTTTGACTATTTTGGCTATTTTGGCTATTATAGGCTCCACCCACTTCCCTGAATATTAATCTCAGTCACCCAGTGACCATCTTGGCAAAGTTTGAGATCCCTGCCATTAACAGTGAAGAAGGGCTGCAGTTTACATTTTCCCATTGAAATTTGTTTTTGGCTCCGCCCACTTTTTGTAAACTGGACACACAGTCACTCAATGACCATGTTTGTGAGCTTTGGGTCCTTGGCATCAATAATTTGTATTTTCCCAGTGAAATGAAACATCTGATTGGCTGTTTGTGGCTCTATCACAGGCATGGGCAAACTTGGCCCTCCAGCTGTTAAGGAACTACAAATCCCACAATGCATTTGCCTTTATGAGTCATGACTGTGGCTGTCAGACTCCTGCAATGCATTGTGGGACTTGTAGTTCCTCAACAGCTGGAGGGCCAAGTTTGCCCATGCCTCCTCTATCCCCTTTTCTGAATTTGAACCCCAGTGACCCAATGATCAACTGTACCAGGTTTGAGGCTTGTGCCATTAACAGTGCAAGAATGGCAGCAATTTTAATATTCCCTTTGAAAATCAACAGGTGAATTTTGATTGTTTTTTTTAGGCTCCACCCACTTTTCTGTATAATAATCTGTGCCATTAACAGTGCAAGAATGGCAGCAATGTAAATATTCCCCTTGAAAATCAAAAGATGAATTTTGATTGGCTGCTGTACACTCCACCCACTTTCCTAAATATTAATCCTAGTCACCCAGTGGCCAACTGTGTCAAGTTTGAGAACCCTGCCAATAACAAAATGGCTGAAATCAATCTAACAAATCTGATTGGCTGTTTGTGGCTCCACCGCCTTTAGTGAATTTGGTCCCCAGTCACCCAATTACTGACTGTATCAGGTTTGAGGCCTCTGCCATTAACAGTGTAAGAATGGTAGCAATGTAAATATTCCCCATGAAAATCAATAGCTGAATTTTGATTGGCTGTTGTAGGCTCCACCCACATTTCTGAATAATAATCCCAGGCACCCAGTGGCCAATTGTATCAAGTTTGGGAACCCTGCCATGTAAAAAATTAAGTTTCTGGCACCGCCCACTTTTTGTAACCTTGACATATAGTCACTCAATTACCAAGTTTATCAGCTTTGGGATCCTTGGTATCAATACTTTGTATATCTGATTGGCTGTTTGTGGCTCCGCCCCTTTCTGAATTTGAACCCCAGTCACCCAGTGCCCAGCTGTACCAGGTTTGAGGCATCTGCTATTAACAGTATAAGAATGGTTGCAGTTTAAATATTCCCTTTGACAATCAAAAGTTGAATTTTGATTGGCTGTTGTAGGCTCTACCCACTTCCCAAAATCTTAATCACATTCACTCAATGACCAACTGTGCAAAGTTTGACAACCCTGCCATTAACAGTGTAAGAATGGCTGCAGTTTATATTTTCCCAGTAAAATGTGTTTTTGGCTCCACCCACTTTGTGTAACCTTGTCACACAGTCACTCAATGACCAATTTTGTGAGCTTTCAGGTTCCTGGCATCAAAATTGTGTGAATGGAAGCAGTTTATCCAGCAAAGAAATCTGATTGGCTGTTTGTGGCCCCGCCCCTTTAGTGAATTTGGACCCCAGTCACCTAATGACTGACTGCAGCAAGTCTGAAGCCTCTGCCATAAACAGTGTAAGAATGGCAGCAGTTTAAATATTCCCCTTTAAACGCAATAGGTGAATTTTGATTGGCTGTTGTAGGCTCCACCCACTTTCCAAAATCTTAATCTTATTCACCCAGTGGCGAAGTGTGGCAAGTTTGAGAACCCTGCGATTAACAGTGTAAGAATGGCTGCATTTTTTCCCATTTAAAAGGAATGGCTGAATTTTGATTGGCTGTTTTATGCTCCACCCGCTTTTCCTGGATTTGTAACCTCGGTCACCAAGTGACCAACTGTGCCAAGTGTGGGGACTGTGGCTTGATTACTGTGAGAATGGCAGCCTTTTACATTTTTTCCATTGACTTGAATGGGTGGAATCTGATTTGCTGTTTGTAGCTCCGCCCAGGTGGGCAGGGGGGCCGCGAGACCCCTAGAACCTATCATCCCAGGTAGTAAGGAACCTGTATACCAAGTTTCGTTCAAATCGGTCAAGGGGTTTTCGAGTGATCGCGGCACATACACACACACACACACACACACACACACACACACACATACATCCGATTTTATATATATAGATGAATACACACAAACTGATTCAGTATCAATTCACAAAAACATACTTCCAAGACAACATTAAAACATAACTTTTACTATAAATATATGTGATTAGCTTGCCTATACAGATATCAAAATATTTTTATTTGAAAGGGATACATTGTCAGTTGATTAGACTCTTATTGGCTCACATCAGGCCCACAAATATTCAAGTTCTATTTCATTTTTACCCAGAGTGAGTTGAAACTATTTATCTGACGCATGACCCCACCAAAACCCAACATGTTTCACCTCTTAAAAAGGAAGGGGCTTCATCAGGAGTGCAAGTGCTATACAGCGCTGTTACATAAAAAGTGCAACATCGACGAAAATAATATATGATCTGCATCATAGCCTAATGACTATCTGTGCAAGCTAAACCTGTCAGATAGTTTGCCTACTCCCTATATACCACATAATCTATTACACCTACCTTCCAGCGTACTGTCGTGTCCATATGTCTCCCATGGGACCAGGGCTGGTTCTGGACTTTTTTTCTGCCTGAGACAAACTTGTGAGGATGATTGGTCCAATGCTTCCTCGTTCTGTGATTGTGGTAATGCGGTATTTCCGAAATTTAATTTCTGATTTCTGAGGAGTCTTATGTGTATTGCATAGTGGTAATCTTTACCTCTGCTAACTGTTTCCTTACTCCAAATACACCTCTCTGACACTGCAGCTGTCCTTAGTAGGTTTTGGGTCTCCATACCAATAGAGATCTTGGGGCCCCATATAACACTCACACTGGTGGCCCCAAGCTCCTTGGTTATGCCACTGATAAGTGGCCCCATGCTATACCTACAGAACAATGTCCCAGAAAAATACCGACGCGTCAGACCGTGTAAGGGCCCGCTCCTTCACAGGGGATGCCAGTCTGTAAAGAAATGTCTAGAACAATCCAATTACTGGTCCCCCAACTGCGCAGTCGGCGGAATCCTCGTATGCAATACGAGAAGCATCCTCTCATCTCTCTTCGGAAGCCTGTGTGTCCCGCTCGGCGGCCAACTATCCAACATCCACTGCCTCCCACGGAGGACCCACCGACGGGGCGGGCACAGGGGTATGTAACTTCCTGTTCAGCTTTATTCATCCACAAGTGAACTTAGTTGCCTCATATTGGGACTGCACACCAGCTCATATTGAGATTATTATCACTCCTATAGATGTCCAGTTATTGCCTGGAACACATCTCCTAATTGTCTGATGGTGTTTCTGCATCTGGGATTCACCTGCCTGCAATATGTACACTTGCCAGCTATGAGCTTTTCCTGCAGTAACGTTAAACTGGATTGAATACATACAGCTGGACTTTACAGCTCTTGTTAGAGAAGTTTTGAGCCGTATGGTTTGCATCATGCTGTGGCTATGCTGATTATACAGTCCTGCTTATCTTTGAATGCAGCCTGGAGTTGATTTTTGGCATCCTTGTGCACTGACACCATCGTGTGTCTCGTTATCAACCATACTGGATAAAAATGTCTTTCAATCCAAGGACTCTCATGTTATAGATTGTGGATATCCTCCACTGTAACCTACTGACTGCCTTGGCACTCACACCTACCGTCACCTTTCTTTTATCAATTGTATTCTGATCAATCCTTCTAATCCTACTAATATAATAAATGGGAAAGTTCGGATGTTTGGATGTTTAGATGTTTGGATGTTTGTTACTCGATCACGCAAAAATGGCTGAACGGATTTGAATGAAATTTGGCACACACATAGTACATTACCTGGAATAAAGTATAGGATACTTTTTATTCTCATAACCAAAAAGGGGGGCGGAGACAAATACACATTTCACTTGAAAATGTAAACAGCAGCCATTCTTACACTGTTAATGGCAGGATTCTCAAACTTTGCACAGTTGGTTGCTGGGTGACTGGGATTAATATTCAGGAAAGTGGGTGGAGCCTACAAAAGCCAATCAGAATTCACCTATTGATTTTCAAGGGGAATATTTACATTGCTGCCATTCTTGGACTGTTAATGGCACAAGCCTCAAACCTGGTACAGTTGGTTATTGGGTGACTGGGGTTCAATTTCAGAAAGGGGTGGAGCCACAAACAGCCAATTAGATTTGTTTCATTCCAATGCAAATTATTGATGCCAAACACTGCAAAACTCACAAACTTGGTAATTGAGTAATTTATTAATTGGGTGTTAGGGTTAGAAAAGTGGGCACAGCCAACACCAGCCAAATACATAAGCGGGCAACGCGGGTTCATAAGTGGGTGGAGACAAATACAAAATTTTACTCGGAAAATGTAAACAGCAGCCATTCTTAAACTGTTAATGGCAGGGTTCTCAAACTTTGCAGAGTTGGTTACTGGGTGACTGGGATTAATATTCAGAAAAGTGGGTGGAGCCTACAAAAGCCAATCAAAAATTACCTATTGATTTTTCAGGGGAATATTTCATTGCTGCCATTCTTGCACTGTTAACGGCACAAGTCTCAAACCTGGTACAGCTGATCATTGGGTGACTAGGGTTTACATTTATAAAAGGGGGTGGAGCCACAAACAGCCAATCTTATTTTTTTCATTTTAATGCAGGTTATTGATGCAAAAAAAGACCACAAAGCTCACAAACTTGGTCATTAAGTAATTGATTAATTGTGTGTTAGGGTTAGGAAAAGTGGACGCAGCCAACACCAGCCAAATACATAATCGGGCATCAGTAGGTGGAGACAAATACAAATTTCACTGAGAAAATGTAAACTGCAGCAATTCTTAAACTGTTAATGGTAGGGATCTCAAACATTGCACAATTGGCCACTGGGTGACTGGGATTAATATTCAGAAAAGTGGGTGGAGCCTACAATAGCCAATCAAAATTCACCTATTGATTTTAAAGGGGAATATGTAATTGCTATCATTCTTGCACTGTTAATGGCACAAGCCTCTTGCACTGTTAATCACCTGTACCTGGTACAGTTGGCCATTGGGTGATTGGGGTTCAAATTTAGAAAAGGGGTGGAGCCACATCCAATCAGATTTATTTTATTTCAATGCAAATTATTGATGTCAAAGACCGCAAAGCTCACAAACTCGGTCATTAAATAATTGAGTAATTGTGTGTTAGGGTTAGGAAAAGTGGGCAGAGCCAACACTAGGCAAATACATACCCTGGCAACGCCGGGCGTTAAGCTAGTAATAAATATGTTTGATATTGTCTTTCACTATTGCCTCATCGAGTTGTGTTTGGGTACAGATTGGTTCTGTTTTTTCTTGCCTGTAAAAATAGTCATCCAAATTGTAGCTTTCAGATGGTACATACAATCTGTATATCGTAAATGGTTAGTGTTGCCCACCTAGATTGGTATAACAACTAGAGTGGGGTAAATAGCCCCCCGGTGCTGGTTGTCTGCTAGTCAATGCAGGGCCACCTAAAGGCCAGTACACACAGAATACATTTGCCTGTAGCGACAAACAAACAAGAGACAACAGTGTACATTTAGAAGCGACAATTTGAGCTTGCGAAATTGTACTCACGCGACAACAAACAAGGTGAAGACATGTTTTGTAGCAGGATAACAGAGGCGCCAGGTAGAGTAAAATTAATTAAAATCGTTAAAAAGGGCGAAGTGGGTGGACTCACCTCCCTTCTAGAAGAAATGGCCAGACAACGGGCAAGTTACTTGGAGTTTAAAGTAACATTTAATAATAACTCCAAAAGTGCAACATGTTTCATGGGTAACAGTCCCGCTTCTTCAGGCAAACGATTTTTGGAGGGTACACTGTGTGGTCAAGAGCTGGGTATAGCGCCTCTGTCCGGGACTGTTACCCGTGAAACGCGTTGCACTTTTGGAGTTATTATTAAATGTTACTTTAAACTCCAAGTAACTTGCCCGTTGTCCGGCCATTTCTTCTAGAAGGGAGGTGAGTCCACCCACTTCGCCCTTTTTAACGATTTTAATTAATTTTACTCTACCTGGCGCCTCTTTTATCCTGCTACAAAATAATTTAATCCACCCTTGGTGGAGGGGTGTATACCCACTTTTTCCCATCTACAGAGAGCGACTTCTTAGACCTGAGCGGGGTCAGGTTATAATTCTCCCCACCTGCTCGCCCAGTGGTTGCCTTGGTGGCGACCTACCTTTGTGAGTATAATCACCTTCTTTATCACCAGATACCATTACATTAACATACTACACTATATCGGGCTCTCGGTTTCCCTCTCTTCACAAGGTGAAGACATGGCAGAAGCTGTCTGCCACGGACTACGTAGAGAGACAACTCTACACCAGATGTTTCCTCAGACATCTGTTTGTAGCGACTCTGCCATCTGTAGAACACTTTCGTACACACAGCAGGACAACAACAGACTACACAACAGTTTGCGTGACAACAGCCGTGAGTGATTGAACAGTTTAATCGCTTGGACTAGACCTTGTCTGCCGACTGTCGTTGTCACTCAAAGCATACACACCAACGAACTGTTGTGTAAACTGTCCTTCAACACGTGTCTGTACAGACATGTGTACGCTGTGTGTATGGGCCTTTATAGTCCTGGTGTCCTCTGCTAGACAGCCGCCCAGACAGACCAAATAATACAGTGGGTGATACTGAATCCATTGGAAGTCAGAGAGGGTGCAAACTATATAAAGTGACACATAACAAACTTCAACATGTTTCACTCCAAAGGGCTTCATCAGGAAGTACAACATACAGTGTACCATATACAAATTAAATTACTGTAACCCAGATAATTCCACCAAGACACTGCGCTCCCAGCTTATTTCCTCCTCATTCCACAATGTAGCTCAAAGAGAAGGAAACACAAAAACATAGCATAATACTGTTTTAACGTATTGTTCCTTCCCACAACACCCAGTGCTGCAAGCAAAAAACTTGTGTATCACTGTCGGCAGGGTCTCACAGGTCCTCACCATTTATCATGGCTGCCAGGTCACAGACAGCTATAAAAAACCTTTATTATCACCAGATGATCAGGTGTTCACCTTCACCAGCAAGTGTCACACTGGGTATCCCAACACCATCAGTCATGGACTCTCACCTTCTAAAATTGCCGTCCAGATTATAAGACAGCTCATGCGCTCATATCACATCAAAACGCTTCTTTACCGCAGATGGATCTTCATACGAGCCCTTTGCTAATAATGCCTAATAAAATGGTCCAGATAAACACAAGCATAAAACAATGTCCTCCACGCCAGCTCTGTACGCCTGTAGCTCCGCCCTACGCGTTTCGTGCATGCGCACTCATCAGGGGCTGGAGGCGTGTATCAGGCCGGCGCCTTAAATCTCGTATTTTCCACTGTCTCCATCCAGTGGGCTGATTTGCCCATACCCATAATGGCCACTATACAACTTCCGCCCCTCCTGCCATTGCATCACTACCACTAAAAATATTTTGGGACACTAACTGAGTGAGCGCACGGATACATTTTTGTTTTAAATTACTGTAACCCCCACCACTTAGCACAACTACCCAACAGCATACCAGCCCAAGCAGGCCGGATTTACATCAAAGGAGCCTATAGGCACAGATGTCCTGGCACCCTAGACTCCGCCCTCCATGAACCTACAAACCCCCGCCGAACTGCACCACAAGTGTGCTGGCTGTCCCAGCTGTCACTTCTTCTGTACTTACCTTGCCCCTCATACCTACAATTGTCCCTTAGCATTTAGTAGCCAGAGGTACCCTCAGTATTGAGTAGCTAGTGGTGCACCCGACTGAAAGCAGATCTCATCAGTGGAATGTAGAGAGCAGTGTGGGTAACTTCTCATTTACACTCATCGGGACTTTGCATTGGGAAGAAAGGAGGCACTTGAGGAGGGGAGTGAGCAGCCTTTCCATCATCAGGCGCTTGTAGGCACGTGCCTACAGTGCCTTATGGTAAAGCCTTCTCTGAGCTGGTTCAGCTAGTTACCGAATCGAAGGCAGAAGGGAATGTAAAGGCCAAGAAAAGTCAAGGTTGCCTGTGGGCCAAGTGTTTGTGTAAGGGATGAGTAAATGTCCATAGTGGAGTGTGGCAGGAAATGACAAACAAATACAGTCATTTTCGTTTCCCACAGTTTTTGTAAAAATGTGCATGTTTTCACTGAGATGAGAGCTTGAAATGCATTGTATTTTTGCAGAGGTGACCATTTTTTCCCCCAAAAAAGGCATTATAGTCTAAGTGTCATGAAAAAAGGACTAAGCAAAAATTCTACATATTCCTGTGAGAATACAGCGGGAAATAAACAGTACCCTTCATTATCTTGAATAAAGGCCCGCACGTATGGCTACAGTTTAGCATGTTTTACAGGGGTTTTACAGTATGCTACCGTGTTCCCCTGAAAATAAGCCATATATCTCTTGACTTTACGGCGATTGACCATCCGACTCGAACAGACATGCTGCAAGATGTTGGGCTGTCACGGAGGTAACAGCGAGCGATGAAGCCCTCGAAATTGGGGGAGATTTATCTACGCGTTACCGACAGTTTTTTCTTCTTAATCTGTTCTAACCAGCAGGGAGAACAGTTCTGCATGATAAGAACCTTCTTAAATCCTAGGTAATAGTGGCAATTTAGCATTAAATTTCTAGAGCTGCACTACAGTTAAGAAAAGTGCAAATCCATCCCTAAACTGGCACAGATTAAGAAGTGCTTAATAGCATTTCTACAGATGTAGAACTGCAGGCTAGACATGATTGCAGAGTGCAGACTAGACATGATTTGTAGCAAATTCAAAGATGAAAACAGTGGTGTGTGCACACAATGAGGCCTTGTGGAGAAACAGGTGATAACTTGAAACCAACACAGCTCTTGCAACTTCTCTGTGCCTCCACGTTTAAGAAAACAACAGTTCAATCTTGTTCATCACAGGCAAAGAAAAACGTGGGCACCAGTAAAATGCACACCTCTGTGTTTAATGATGCATTGCAGGCAACATTCCAACAGATTTGACAGCAAAAAGGCAATACTTCACCCCATCCAGGAGACCCCTTGGTCGACAATTGTTTCACATCAGAGATGCATCATCAAGGACCCTTCAGATCTTGGCAGCGTGGGACAGAAGCTCCCTAATGAGGCAATGGTCCAGAATAGCCGAACCTCCTTCTCTGAGCTCTTCCACAGTTTATGCTCTAGCCGCCTGGTATGTAGGTCTCTATGCAAGGGTGTTGCGCTACTGTCATCTGAGAAATAAGTTTCCCAGTCAGACCTTTCAGACTGAAACGTATCACTAGGATCTGGTTCATCAACCACCAACATTGGTTCTGACCCTTCATGTGACGTTGTCTGTTGCATTGGTGCACAACTCATTGGAAGCAGGTAAATATAGTAGCAAATTCAAAGATGAAAACAGTGGTGTGTGCACACAATGAGGCCTTGTGGAGAAACAGGTGATAACTTGAAACCAACACAGCTCTTGCAACTTCTCTGTGCCTCCACGTTTAAGAAAACAGTTCAATCTTGTTCATCACAGGCAAAGAAAAACGTGGGCACCAGTAAAATGCACACCTCTGTGTTTAATGATGCATTGCAGGCAACATTCCAACAGATTTGACAGCAAAAAGGCAATACTTCACCCCATCCAGGTGCACCCAGCGCTTCTGTCCCACGCTGCCAAGATCTGAAGGGTCCTTGATGATGCATCTCTGATGTGAAACAATTGTCGACCAAGGGGTCTCTATGCTGGGTGCACCTGGATGGGGTGAAGTATTGCCTTTTTGCTGTCAAATCTGTTGGAATGTTGCCTGCAATGCATCATTAAACACAGAGGTGTGCATTTTACTGGTGCCCACGTTTTTCTTTGCCTGTGATGAACAAGATAGACATGATTTGTGATGTGCTCCTCCCCCTTGCTGAATTCCTCCTCAGAGCCTGCTGCTATCAATACAGCAGGTGTGTTGGTTACCTCAGCAACAGCATTTCCCCTCACACACTGCACAGTCTGAGAGACCTTCCTAACTCCTCCTATTTCACAACAGTTTTAGAAGGAATCTGCGCTATCAAGTGATTTCTTAAGATGCCTGAGACAGTTCTGCATGGATTTCTAAAAACCTACTAATATTTTGTCTCAGGCACTCTTGATAAATCTGGCACATTGTTCCCCCAGTGTATAAATGTACCCCCCTGTGTGTGCATTTACATGTCCTGTGTCGCCCATCGCGCAGTGTCCATCTGTCTTTGAAATTACCCTCTCTTCCATTAGCAGGATACACACCGCCGGAGTATAGTATCTGGCACATTTGTGATGTCACACACACACCGCGACAGAAGAGCGGGGGATTCCGAAGAGCAGGGGATTCTGAAGATAGATAGGAACCATGTGGTGGGTGACACACAGGGGGTACATTTATATACTGCGGGGCAGTGTGTTCCCAAGAGATTTCATGCTGAAATACGGTGTATGTGCAGCTGACAGATCTCGCCGATCAGATTCGATCAGAGAGAGATTTGTCTCTTGGTCGAATCTGCCCATCATCGCTAGATGTACGTCTACATTTGGGGCTGTTTTCAGGGGATTACATATTTTCCATAAACAGCAATTTACATTTATTAACCAAAAAATGTTTTTCAAAAATAGTCAGGTCTTTACATTCTGGGAAATCAACACAGCTCTCCAAACCCCGAATCCCATCATGCATTTTTTTGTGATTGGTCTTCCAGTACAACAATCTACATATACTACTTATTGTTATGGTAGTCATGGAGTCTTTTGAGTGTGATTCTTTTGAGAGTGTCTGCTTTCCTTGGTGAAGGGTCTGTCCTGCTGTTGATACATTTACACGTCCTGTATACCGTAGCTGCCTGGACACCATAATTTACATTGACTTTTTATATAAACTGTTAGTAGAGCTAATTTTTAGGGTAGGGCTTTAATTTTGAGCATCCTCATAAATCCTGAAAAATCATGCTAAGGTTTATTTTCGGGGTAGGTCTTATTTTTGAGGAAACAGGGTAGTAAGCTCCAAAAGTTTGTATGTTCTCCCTGTGTCTGCATGGGTTTTGTCCTGGTGCTACATTTTCCTCCCACATCTCAAAAACATACAGATAAGATAAGTTAATTAGGTTCCTCTAAATGGGCCTTATGATGGGAATACACGGTACTCGATCGAGCCAATAGATGGCTCGATTGATAACTTCCGACATGTCAGATCACCTGCCGGATCGATTCCGCTCTCAATATCGCGGGCGGGACAATGGAAAGAGGTAAGGAAAGCGAGCAGAAGATAAGAGAATCGCCTGCGGGGACGAGTGGGAATTGATCCGGCGGCATATTCGAGTGGTACAAACGTACCGTGTATTCCCGGCATTAGACTTCAGTGGACTAGATTAGATTGTGAGCCCCTCTGAGGGACAGTTACTGAGAAGACTGTGTACTCTGTCAAATAATTGGTAGAATGACTCTACTTGAACACCCAACCAATTATGGGGAACAAAAAGTTACTAGGATACTGTTCAAGGAACAAAACCATCCAACAACATTGATTCCAAAAGGAACAAAACATATCATTTTTAACACAACATATTAAAATGAAGCTTAAAGCGGAATATAACCCTGCATTTCAACTTTGCTCTAAAACATTATTTACAGCATAATATATGCAACCAGTATTTTTTTTTTACTAGACCAGCATTGGAAGGGTTACACAGTGCTTTAAAGTTCCTGGAGATTTCTGCAGACGCATCCGAAGCTGACATAGATACATTTTGTTTACATAAATGTATCTAAGTGTGGCATGTGACTCATCTCTCTGACTGAGAGGGAGTTGGAGGACAGCCAAAGAGTGTGTAACATTTATCAATAGATACATCTAACTAAATAGAATGTAACAATCTGAACTTCTGCATGTCTCTCCATGGAACTTTAAACCTCTGTGTTTAACCCTTCCAATGCTGGTCTAGTAAAAAAAATGCTGGTTGCATATAATATGCTGTAAATAATGTTTTAGAGCAAAGTTGAAATGCAGGGTTATATTCCGCTCATTGTGCAGAAATAACATAAGCTTGAGTGAGTGTACACTGCATACAGTATATGTTTTAGTGTCCCTGCCTGAGGCCTGCAGATGGAAAAAAAGAGCTTTAATACAATTCGGTGGTGCCGACTCTACTGTGGATTGTTTAGTGGAGTACTGAAGTGCGGAGTACTGAGAGTCAAGGCACACCAAGCTTTCCATTCCTGAGTGCTTGCTTCACACTGGAAAGACTGGGAAAATGTAAACTGCAACCATTCTTACACTGTTTATTGTAGGGTTCTAAAACTTAGCACAATTGGTCGCTGGGTGACTGGGATTCATGTTCAGAAAAGTGGGTGGAGCCTACAAAAGCTAAATCAAAATTCACCTATTGATTTTCAAGGGGAATATTTAATTGCTGCTATTCTTGAACTGTTAATGGCACAAGCCTCAAACCTGGTACAGTTGGTCACTGGGTGACTGGGGTTCCAACTCAGAAAAGAGGGTGGAGCCACAATCAATCAGATTTGTTTGATTTCAATGCAAATTATTGATGCCAAAGTCTGAAAAGTTCACAAACTAGGACATTGATTAATTGTGTGTTAGGGTTAGAAAAAGTGGGTGGAACCAACACCAGTCAAATACATACCTGGCAATGCCGGGCCATCAGCTAGTAGTTATATATTGTATGATTGCAATTATTGTGCCATGCAAAGTCACAGGGGTAGAAATCCCTGCTCAGCAATAAAGCAGTTTCAAGATCTAACTCCTACAAAGTGCATAGGGATCTACGCTCCTCCAAACATGCAGCCAAAAGAGATTTGGGTGGAGCACAGTGGTTACCTGGGCTAGCATGGGCACCATATATTATTAATGCACAGTTATAAACCTTGTTGGAGAAGATTGATTGCTATCTAAAACATAACTTTTAATTGATCATTAAAACCTCTATCCAGAAGCTGATAGTAAGGTGCTACTGATTTCTCAAATGAGGGGAGGAGGGGAGGAAAGACCAATACTGAACTCCACAGTCTATTACATAACTGGAAATATTGCCCCCTCTCTTTCGCTAATACTTAAATACAAAATACAGACTCAACATGTTTCACCTCCTCTAAGGGGGGCTTCGTCAGGGAAAGGAAAGTGCTCAGAGTATCCTTGGCAATCGGCAGACGAGGTAATGAATAAAGCAGCTTTTTTATACATTGGGTAGCCGATACCTAGAGACAGGGATGCTATTCGGATTCGGATCCCGGATTTTTTTAAAAATCCGGCTAGCTATCTGCGGATATTTTGCCGCATAATGCGGATATCCACGGATATTGCGGATATCCGGATTCAAAATACTGTAACTAAGGAGATGACATCCTGGTGCCAATCAGAGGGCTCCCAACGGAAGCCCTAGCAACCAATCCCAGATGGGAACCCTGGCCAGCCCCAGCCCCACCTAACCTCATTGAGCCAATCAGAGGGCTCCCAGCCTAAACTCTGGCACCCAATCACAGAAAGGAACACTGGCCAGCCCCCCTGTATAATAAGGAGGGCTGCCATGATGACACATATTGTCTTAGCTTGCTGAATGCTCACTGAGAGACATTCTCCAGTGCTGGTGGTCTAGCAAGGGCTGTACACAGTTATAAACCTAAAGCTGTTCAGTGATTAACCCCTTCACTACTATCACTACTCTATTGTTAAATCATTGATTAGCTTGATTGATGTCATAGTGTGACAGTCAGAGTGTGTGCTGCTGGGCCTAGCAAGGGCTGTACACAGTGATAAACCGAAAGCTGTTCATTGATTAACCCCTTCACTATCACTACACTATTGTTAAATCATTAATTAGCTTGATGTCATTTGTGTGACAGTCAGAGTGTGTGCTGCAGGCAGCTGCTATATGTCTGTGTGTGTGCTGTGCACAGACCAGGCCAGCTGCTGCCTGCTGGCCAGCTATTAGCCTTAGGTATAGGTTAGGTTAGGGATTATTAGGGGATAGGATTACTGTGTTATTGTGTAGTTAGTACTGTAGTACTGCAGTCAGTGCTAGTAGTTGTTAGAGTAGTAGTACTACTGTCTGTGTTAGCTTTCTACAGAACTGCTGTGCTGTGAGCAGTGCCAGTGTGACAGTTAGTGTGCAATAGTGTCTTCTCCTCTGCTGTCTGACTGTCACTCGGCACTTGGTACGTGTCACGTGGCACTTGCCGCATGTCACTTGCCGCATGTCACATGGCACTTGCCACGTGGCACTTGCCATGTGCACTTGCCATGTGTCACGTGGCACTTGGCAAGTGGCACGTGGCAAGTGCCAATTGTCACATGCCACGTCCGGCATGCTCCTGGTGCACGTTACACCTGCTGCTGCTGCATTGCCCTGCTCCTGCTGCCTGTGCAGCTCCCGCCGCCAGGCCAGGGTGCCACAGGCCACCGATACCACCTATATTTAACCCAAAACACAATTGCTGCGTAATTTTTTGGAGGTGTCTTGGCTGAAAACTGTCATGTCCCAGTTGTTGGACTTTGGACACAATGTGGGCTGCACGACCGCTGTCTGGAACCTAGGCCTAATGTTAATTGACAGGCATTTTTTTTTGGGGGGGGGGGGGGGGGGGTTTAAGTCCCAACATCATCAATTAGTGTTCCCCTTTAAAAAAAATGATGATGCTACATGCCTCATTTACTCTAAAAAAAAGTTTTTAAAGCAATTTAAAGGGCACTTCCGGTTTTTCTATCCGGATATCTGAATCCACCCTGATAGCCCGGATAATGCGTTCGGATGTGTGTATATGTATAAGTGTATATATATATATATATACAGTGGCTTGCAAAAGTATTCGGCCCCCTTGAAGTTTTCCACATTTTGTCACATTACTGCCACAAACATGAATCAATTTTATTGGAATTCCACGTGAAAGACCAATACAAAGTGGTGTACACGTGAGAAGAAGTGGAACGAAAATCATACATGATCCCAAACATTTTTTTACAAATCAATAACTGCAAAGTGCAGTGTGCGTAATTATTCAGCCCCCTGAGTTAATACTTTGTTGAACCACCTTTTGCTGCAATTACAGCTGCCAGTCTTTTAGGGTATGTCTCTACCAGCTTTGCACATCTAGAGACTGAAATCCTTGCCCATTCTTCTTTGCAAAACAGCTCCAGCTCAGTCAGATTAGATGGACAGCGTTTGTGAACAGCAGTTTTCAGATCTTGCCACAGATTTTCGATTGGATTTAGATCTGGACTTTGACTGGGCCATTCTAACACATGGATATGTTTTGTTTTAAACCATTCCATTGTTGCCCTGGCTTTATGTTTAGGGTCGTTGTCCTGCTGGAAGGTAAACCTCCGCCCCAGTCTCAAGTCTTTTGTAGACTCCAAGAGGTTTTCTTCCAAGATTGCACTGTATTTGGCTCCATCCATCTTCCTATCAACTCTGAGCAGCTTCCCTGTCCCTGCTGAAGAGAAGCACCCCCAGAGCATGATGCTGCCACCACCATATTTGACAGTCGGATGTTGTGTTCTGAGTGATGTGCAGTGTTAGTTTTCTGGACTAGGCAGGAGAAGTTCTGAGTGGCACTCCCTATGCTGGCCTGTATTGAGACAGTGTGAGTATAGTAGAGGCTAAACAGTTCTCACCAGATCGCCGAAGTCTTCCTGGATCCTTACTGCTGGGACGTGTGCACAACGGATAGTGTGAAGAAAGATCATGCATACCATAAGCCAGAAGAACAAAGAAGCGGAATTCCGGGCACCTTCCGTCCAAACTGTTTATTGGCAGTGACATCAAGATAGATGGCTTGTATTCGGCACATCCATATTGTGGATACTCAGGTGGTGGTGAGATGGAGGTGGGGGGGTGCCGGGCACCAGATGGGGCTTGCGACAGCCGTTTCGCGTCTCGAGACGCGAAACGGCCGTCGCAAGCCTCATCTGGTGCCCGGCACCCCCCCCCCACACACACACACACACACCTCCATCTCACCACCACCTGAGTATCCACAATATGGATGTGCCGAATACACGCCATCTATCTTGATGTCACTGCCAATAAACAGTTTGGACGGAAGGTGCCCGGAATTCCGCTTCTTTGTTCTTCTGGCTTACAGTGTTAGTTTTCTGCCACACACAGCGTTTTGCATTTTGTCCAAAAAGTTACATTTTGGTCTCATCCGACCAGAGCATCTTCTTCCACATGTTTGCTGTGTCCCCCACATGGCTTGTGGCAAACTGCAAACGGGACTTCTTATGCTTTTCTGTTACCAATGGCTTCCTTCTTGCCACTCTTCCATAAAGGCCAACTTTGTGCAGTGCACGGCTAATAGTTGTCCTATGGACAGATTCCCCCACCTGAGCTGTAGATCTCTGCAGCTCGTCCAGAGTCACCATGGGCCTCTTGACTGCATTTCTGATCAACGATCTCCTTATTCGGCCTGTGAGTTTAGGTGGACAGGCTTGTCTCGGTAGGTTTACAGTTGTGCCATACTCCTTCCATTTCTGAATGATCGCTTGAACAGTGCTCCGTGGGATGTTCAAGGCTTTGGAAATATTTTTGTAGCCGAAGCCTGCTTTAAATTTCTCAATAACTTTATCCCTGACCTGTCTGGGATGTTCTTTGGACTTCATGGTGTTGTTGCTCCCAAGATTCTCTTAGACAACCTCTGAGGCCATCACAGAGCGGCTGTATTTGTACTGACATTAGATTGCACACAGGTGCACTCTATTTAGTCATTAGCACTCATCAGGCAATGTCTATGGGCAACTGACTGCACTCAGACCAAAGTGGGCTGAATAATTACGCACACCCCACTTTGCAGTTTGGAATCATGTATGATTTTTGTTCCACTTCTCACGTGTACACCACTTTGTATTGGTCTTTGACGTGAGATTCCATTAAAATTGATTCATGTTTGTGGCAGTAATGTGACAAAATGTGGAAAACTTCAAAGGGGCCGAATACTTTTGCAACCCACTGTATATACACACACACATACATACCCACACAGACACGTACACACACACACACACACACACACACACACACACACACACACACACACACACACACACACACACACACACACACACACACACACACACACTTATATATATATATACACACACTTATATATATATACACACAAATATATACACACACACATACACATATTTACACACACACACCACACCACACACACATATATACACACACACACACACACACACATATACATATACATATACTGTATACACGCATGTACTGTAAACACACAAACATACACACACACATATACACACACACAAACACAAACACACAAACATATACACACTCACACACACACACACATATATATATTTACACACACACACACACACACACACACAATTATACACACACACACACACACACACACACACACACACACGAATATACACACACACACACATATACACACACAAACACACACACATACACACACGCACACACATATTTACACACACACACACACACACACACACACAGACACACACACACACACACACACACACACACACACACACACATATACACACACACATATACACACACACATACACATACACACACACACACACACACACATTTGCACACACACATACACACACACACACACACACACACACACACACACACACAATTATACACACACACACACACACACACATCATTCATTTTATTGAAGAGTAAACGTTTAGTGACATAAAACCGTATAATAATAGTATAAAGACTTAGTGTATACTTAAAAAGATTAATAAACCGATAAACTATAAATAACGTTTTTGCATTAAACCATAAAAATTGATCTAGGAAAGGAACTTTCAACCCTCAAAAACGAAAAATATTATTTTTAGTAAAAACTATAAATATCGTTTTAAAAAAATGATCTTGCGTAACCAATCGCCATTATTTAGCCGGAGCCATTTTAAACTGTACGTACATTTTTCACATGACTTCCTTCTTCTTGGAGTCACCTCAGGCGTGGTGAAGCAAACACAAAGCACTACAGTCCAGGTTCTGCTGCCCGAGGCTATGACTGAGCTCACCAGTGTATTGTTAGGTGCAAGGCTTATTGCAAACAAAGAATGTACCCATCTACTCTCTGTAAGCAACACATAAATCATTCATTTTCTGGTCATTTTCCTCTAAATGGAATGTCTATACATATACACTATATGGCCAAAAGTATTGGGATATCGGCCTTTACAAACACATGAACTTTAATGACATCCTATTCTCAATCCATAGGCTTTAATATGGAGTAGGCCAGGTGCGGTGCTAGCCCCAAAGCTCAGTGACACGTGCCCTGGTTCTATGCTGGGGTGCCCCGGATGCCCCTCAGGAAGAGTAGAGACACCACAGCACCCAGTGTTATATTCTTTCTATATCACCTTGTTCCGGCACCAGCAAACTCCTCCTCAAGAGTTGCAAACACGATCACACAGCAAGCAGGAGATAGACTTTTCTCAGGCTTCTTCAATATTCACGAAGTTTATTCAGGAAACATATAGACAGATATAGTTCATCATATCCTGGCAAAGCAGATTTCCATGTTGCGTTACAAGCTTCTTGATTCGACTTCCTGCTGAAGTCAATCAGGTACCTTCTTCCTAACTACGTTACACTAGACTACCTACAGTATGTACAGCATACATTATATCAGATTACATATAGAATGAAAATAGAGGTTCCAGTCAGCCTTTAGATCTAGTGGGAAAGTCAGAAGCATAGTGAGCTCTGATCGCCCACCTAGGTGTTTAATACCGACTAGGAAAGAGTTAAACGTGACATCATATTCGCCATCCCCTAGATCAGACTATTGGTGGACCCACTCGTGGTGTCATCATACACACCTACTCAATTAATAGTCAATGAGGCTTCTGCCCCACTTACAAGGAATCTGGTTGTTTAGTAAATATGGCTGATGTTTATTGTTCCAGTGGCGTACAAGCTGAGGTCAGTGAGACCTGCGGCCTTGTCCACAGAACAGCTTCTTGGTATGTTCTAGTTCTGCTGACAGAACTGCAGATTTTCTCTCTAAGAGAAAATCCCCTTAAAGGGCAGGTCTGCTCCTCAAGCCTTTTTGACTAACTCAGTCCAAATAACTGAGGCCTACTTAAATTATAACAATCCCCCCTAAAAAGGCTTGACCCGCAGATCCCAGCTTCTGAACCCACCCGTACCTGGTTTCTTTTCTTTAGGTTTCACTTTTCGATGTTCGTGCTCACACAACTTCTCTGCTCTAGGCGGTTATCCCTGGAAGAGAGAGCAAGACCTCTTGGTCTTCCTGTAACCAGGCTCTCTGGGGAGGCCCTACTTCTAAGTCCCTCTATACCACATGCTCAGCATTTGCGTCACTTGCGTATCACTCACAAACTTGCATGACCACAGAAAAGTGAAACTCGTTTGTTTGTTACTCAATGGAGCAGTGCCAGGTGCCTTCTAAAAGAACGCCTTTATACAATCAACTCCATCACCGGTACTACTAAACCTATACCCGTAACCCTGTATATCCCTTAATTTGAAAATATTGGTTCATGAGATTGTTTATGAGGCACCAATCTCTCGACCGTGTTAATTTGTTTTACGTAATTTTAACACGCAACCTCACCTGGATCATGATGCCTAAAGTTGTCATCCCCATCCAGACGACCAGTGGGTGTAGGAAGAACTTTTGAACTGCAGAGGCCCAGTCCGAGTGTCCCTGGAACATCACCGGAAACCTTTTCCACCAGGTCAGACTGGAACTCACCTGCTTATTTTTGTGTTCTACCTCGTTAAGATCACCTGGATCATGGTGAAATCTTACCTCTAACTTAGTGTACTGTTTGTTTAACCGTTGTATCAAAGTGTGGTCGTCTTGGATCAACCCCTGTTCCCCTTTGTCCCATGTCGTGTTATCTTTCAGGATGGGAACTTCCCGTGAAACTTTGAACTTTAGAGTTCTCTTAACCATTTGAGAAATAACGTCATCAAACTTGGATGACTCGATCCATATGGGATCTCCGCTCACACCATATGTTCCCCTTAGAAAATCCCCCTTATCGGAACAATTATGAGAATATCCCTTGAATGTATCCTCAGACCTTATGTTAAAAAAACAAACCTTTCCTTCAGCCCCCGGTACTATCGGTTGGGCTTCAGGGTGGATCTTTTGAATGGTAGCCTCGCATTCTGCGTTATTGAGCCTGCAGGCTTCTTCACTAAATTTGACTTGCCCCGGCAAACACAGGTACCTCTGTGAGAATTGCCCGCATGAGGACAACTCTACTCGTTTCACCTCCCCGTCTAACACCAAAAAAGTTTGACCTCTCAGGTCATGGTGTAAGACATGTGTTGAGGTGGAAACTAAGGAAGTGGCGGTGCCTAAAGGAATGTTGCACCGTTTCCATTTGTTCACCCAAACATCTTGAAGCTGCCATGCAAAAGATCCTTCTCCAGAAAAATCGATATACCTCCCCTTGTCCAATCTCAGTTGGACAGGATCTTTAAGCATCTCCCTGGCAAAATATGCCCCCAACTGTCCTGATTGGACCTCTTCCCCCCTTAGGTCCTGAGGCACACTATGTACCTGAGGTCGGGAAGACGGTACTCTCTGCAATCCTTCAATTAAGAGTACCTCTTCACTTACCCAACTAGCATGAGGATAAGCAGCTGCATATGGACTGTGTAATATCGTCCCCCGTTGTGACCCGTGTAGTGTGGATGGGGTTCCCTGTGTTGGCTTTCCCTCCCCCGGGACCGCTCTCCCCACCCTCTTGGTCACCTGGAAATGTAGCTTGATCTCGATTTTTACTTCTTGTTCCGAGAACCACAAACCCTCGGCTTTCCAGCCTTTACGTGTGTATAGTTGTTTCAGAGGCACTCTGTGTTGGTAGCTCCAGAGTGTGATGTTGTCCCCTGCGTCTCTCTGGTAGGAGAATTGACGCCTCCTGCTCGTTCCTCTCCAATCTGGAACCATCTCACTCTGCATAACCAAGACAGGGTACCCCTGAATCACACACTCCACCTTTTGCATGTACCCATTGTACTGCAATGTACCTTTTAACAAACCTTTGGATCGGTGCATCGATTCTGGGAGTGTGGCATTCAATAGCAGATTTACACTGCCATTCAATTCCCACTGCCCGCACACCTGACCTTTCAGACCTTTCACCCACCTTGTGCCATGAAATTTGTTTTCTCCTGGCACAAGTGCTCTTTTCCTCCATCCCTGCATGGTCCATCTGTGCCAAGCTGAGGGAGGTGTGAAAGGATTAGTACCTTTGTCACCAAACATTAACCTGCTTGGGCCTTGCATTCTCATTAACCCCTTATTATACATGAGAATGTCCTCTCTTCGTTCTCCTAGGACGAAATGGCAACCTAGGATCACCATCAGCACGGTACTCTTCATTATAAAAGCACCACCTTGGTAAAGAAAAACATTACCAATTTGCACTATGCTTTGCTCAGTCAGTTTTTTTAGTCGTTTTCCGATCTCAGGAATCTCATGTTTTAGTCTCTTTCCAATTTCAGGAATCTCGTGTTTTAGTCTCTTTCCAATTTCAGGAATCTCGTGTTTCTCCAAGCTTAGATTGGCATCTGGAACCTTTCGCTTATCCGACTGACATCTCCATCTTTGCTGCCAGCACTGCAGCTGTCTCGATTCCATATTGCCCAACTCCTGATCTGCGGACTCTTCGCAATTCATCAGCTTTCCCGCAACTTCTCTGCGAAACTCAAATTGGACTCCGGAACGTCTGGGGGGGGGGGCTCCCACCTCCCACATCCCCCCTAGCAGATCGATCTCTCGCAGCGAGTTGCCAGCTGGCCACAGAGGGTTCCGTCCGATCCAGGTTTAGGCTTGTAACTGTGTGCACATTCAATTACCGTGTAACGTCCAAGAGTTTTGCCGCTGATTCCTCGAATTGCAGCCCGTGTGTGCTCGGCTCCGGCACACTCCCACACCAGTTTATCAGGTTGATAAGCTTTTCCAGTCCGCGTCTATTCCGCTTGTGTCGCTGTGGAATATCTTGAAACCTTCTTTGGCCCCCGGCCCCTGTCTGCTTGTTCTGCTAGACAGTGTTTAATCAGGGATTAATCGGCACCATTGTTATAAACTGTTCTATATCACCTTGTTGCGGCACCAGCAAACTCCTCCTCAAGAGTTGCAAACACGATCACACAGCAAGCAGGAGATAGACTTTTCTCAGGCTTCTTCAATATTCACAAAGTTTATTCAGGAAACATATAGACAGATATAGTTCATCAAATCCTGGCAAAGCAGATTTCCATGTTCCGTTACAAGCTTCTTGATTCGACTTCCTGCTGAAGTCAATCAGGTACCTTCTTCCTAACTACGTTACACTAGACTACCTACAGTATGTACAGCATACATTATATCAGATTACATATAGAATGAAAATAAAGGTTCCAGTCAGCCTTTAGATCTAGTGGTAAAGTCAGAAGCATAGTGAGCTCTGATCGCCCACCTAGGTGTTTAATACCGACTAGGAAAGAGTTAAACGTGACATCATATTCGCCATCCCCTAGATCAGACTATTGGTGGACCCACTCGTGGTGTCATCATACACACCTACTCAATTAATAGTCAATGAGGCTTCTGCCCCACTTACAAGGAATCTGGTTGTTTAGTAAATATGGCTGATGTTTATTGTTCCAGTGGCGTACAAGCTGAGGTCAGTGAGACCTGCGGCCTTGTCCACAGAACAGCTTCTTGGTATGTTCTAGTTCTGCTGACAGAACTGCAGATTTTCTCTCTAAGAGAAAATCCCCTTAAAGGGCAGGTCTGCTCCTCAAGCCTTTTTGACTAGCTCAGTCCAAATAACTGAGGCCTACTTAAATTATAACACCCAGAATGGCACCACACAGTACCCAGCATGCCTTACAGACGCACCACAGCGCGCACTATGGCACTGCAGTACCCAGCATGGCATTACAGCACCTACAGGGCCCTATAGAGGTACCATAGCACTCTGCATGACACCATAGCACCCAGCATGGCACCATAGCATCCAGCATGGCACCACAGCACAGCGATAGGGGTTTACTGGGTGCTGTGGTGCCTCTATGTGGACATATTGGGTGCTGTGATGCCATGCTAGGTGCTGTGATGCCTTTATAAGGACATGCTAGGAGAGTTGTGGTGGGGTGGAGCATGGGAGGGGTCCGCTAGAAGGTCAAGGAATGCTATGCAGGGCCGGCGCTACCATAGAGGCAAAGGGGGCAATTGCCCCAGGGCCCAAGAGCCTGTAGGGGCCCCCAGTAGCTACAAGAGGAAGACACATTTTTTCAAAAAGACCTTATAGTTTTTTAGAAAATCGATTTTAAAATTTCAAAGGAAAAAAAAATACACATTTAAAAACCCGCCGACTTTAATGGTTAATAGCAAATCCACCTTAAATGCTAGAAACCCTAAATTTGCAGGATATGTTAAGGAGATCATTGGGAATAAGAGGAAAAAACATTTTTTCAAAAAGACTTTATAGTTTTTGAGTAAATTGATTTTAAACTTTCGAAGGAAAAAAGTATACTTTTAAATGCTGTAAATGTCACTTTTAGTACCTAACGGTAGTGAAATTTTACATGTATCAAAAGAAAGAGCAATACATTTCCTGACGGGGTTTCCAGGGGGTCCATACGCAGCCGCAGCGCTTTGGCCAGGGATCGCTATACAGCCGCAATATGGCTGTATGAAGATCCCTGGCATTTTTTCCAATTTTCCCAAATTTTTTTTATGTTTAGAGTGTGGGAATTTTTTTTTTTTTTTAATTATGTGGGGTCCCCCCTCCTGAATTTTTTTAACCCCTTGTCCCCCATGCAGACTGGGGTAGCCAGAATGTGGAGCTCCGACCGATTGGGGCTTCACATCCTGACTATACCAGCTGCAAAAAAGGTCTCTTAGGCCTGGTGCACACCAAAACACGCTAGCAGATCCGCAAAATGCTAGCAGATTTAGGGCCGGTTCACATTACAAAATGCGGACGGCCACGCATGCGGAACGCAACGCGTACGAACGCACGCCATCCGCGTTTGTATGCATTGCGTGGCGGATCCCATCACTGAAAAGTGAATGGGACAGCTGCGCGTTTTTGCAAAATCTGCGTGCAGCATGCGTTCCCGGACCGCACAGGTCCGGAACGCATGCAGTGTGAACATCAAACAGTGCACTCTATGCACTGTCTGATGTCGTGCGTGTCAGGCCACCCGCACGCGTTTCCAAAACGCAGCTGGAAACACGTGCAGTCTGAACGGGCTCTTAGAAACGCTTTTTCTTATTTTTCTGTAGCGTTTCACCTAACATTTTGCGGTTTTGGGAAGCGTTTTTGGTGTAGTAGATTTCATATATTGTTACAGTAAAGCTGTTACTGAACAGCTTCTGTAACAAAAACGCCTGAAAAACCGCTCTGAACGGTCGTTTTTCAGAGCGGTTTCGCAGGTATGACCCCGCTTCATCAGGCAATAGGTAGGAGTAGGTAGAGTGCAGGTCTGTAGCTGGGCCAAGCGCCTCTGTGACACACGTTGCAATTTCCCCTGGAGTATGTAAATACATGTGTTCTGCTAAACTTTGTTGGCATATCTGGTGTCTGTTTGGAGGAGATAAGTCCACCATTGCCTCCACAAATGTTAAACTTTTTAGACATTTTTATTCTTCTGGTGCCTCTGTATCCATTCTTCTGGGAAGGCTATCCGCAAGGTTTAGGATTCTTTATGGAAACTTTTGACCCTTTTTCCAGGAGAACATTTGTAAGGTGTTGTATGGGAAGACCTGTGGTTCGCTTATTCCTCTCTGATGCATGCCAAAGGTGTTCAGTTGGGTTTGTGTAGACTGATCAAGTTCCTTCACACCAAACCCACTCATCCACGTCTTTAATGTGTACCTGAGATGGGAATAAAAATACAAATATGCATACCCAGTGCTTCCTCCAGCCCCTTCCAGGCTGATCGCTCCCTCGCCACCCTCCTCCTCCACCTGGTTTATCCACAACTAACCCTGGAAAATCCTCCAGTCAGGGGCAGTTGGGGCCGTCTGGCAGCACACCCTCCTCCGTCACGCTCCTGTCTCTGGGAGTGGTCTGCGCATGCGCTGTAGTACTGCATAGGTGCAGAACAGTCCTGGTGACGAGAGCATGGCAGGAGCACATGTAAAGAAGGGCTACGCATGCGCCAACTGGCCCAGACCAGATGACATTTCGGGGCCAATTGCAGAAGAACCAGGAGGCAAAGGAGGACAGCGAGGAAGCGATAAGTCTGGAGGAAGCCCCAGGTATATATATTTTTTTTCTTTTCTTCCCCATCTAACATTTGCTTTAAGGACTTTGCTTTGTGTATTGGTGGTCAGTTATATTGGAACAGGAAGGGGCCATCCCAAAGTGGTCCAAAAATATCTAGGTATCGTGAAGCATTCAGAGTTCCGTTCAACAGCACAAAGTGGTAAATTCCAATCCCTGAGAAATACCCCCACTCACCATAATCTTCCATTCACCAAACTTTAAACTTGCTACAGTGCAGTTCTGTTCCCCTGGCATCTGCCAAACCCAGGCTTGTCCATCAGACTGCCAGACACAGAGGAGCCTGATTTGTCACTCCAGAGAACATATCTCCACTGCTCTCGAGTCATTCAGTGGAGGTGAACTTTACACCACTGCATCTTATGCTTCACACTTGGAGAAGCTAGGTTTGGATGCAGCTGCTTGACTTTGGAAACATATTATGAAGCTCGCTATCCATGCTCTGTTCTTGATGTAATCTGAAGGCAGATGAAGTTTGGAGGTCTGTAGCTATTATTGACTGTAGAAAGTTGGTGACCTCTGCACAATCTAATTCTCCGTTTGCGTGACTCCACTCTGTGATTTTATGTGACCTACCCAGAGCCAGTACTACCATAGGACAACCTTGGCAACCTGTTGGGGGGGGGGGGGGGGGTCTGTCAGGGGGGCCCTAGATTAACTTACTTTGCCAGTGGCCTTATTGTAGCTAGTACCGACGACCGTGGGTCAACCACTTCATGGCTGAGTTGTTGTTGTTTCTAGCCTTCACATTTTTATAACATTTTTATTACACCATTGACAGTTGTAGCTAGATAGTGTACTGGTTAAGGGCACTGTCATTGACATGGGAGACCAGGGTTTGTATCCTGGCTAGGGTCAGTACCTATTCAGTAAGGAGTTCAAGGCAAGACTCCCGAACACTGCAGGGTGGCCTCTTGAGTGCGCCCTTAGTGGCTGCAGCTCTTGAGTGCATTGAATCCAACAGGAGAAAAGCGCTATACAAATGTTAGGATTATTATTATTAGTTGACTGTGGAACATCTAATAGCAAGAAAATTGCATAGTTGGACTAATTGCACAGGTGGCATCCTATCTCAGTGCCACGGTGGAATTCACTGAGCTCCTGACTGTGACCCATTCTTTCACAAATGAAATAAAGTCTAAGGTACCTCAGTGCAATAAATCGTCCGATGACTGATAGGCCTGTGTAGGAATAAACGTAAGGCAACAGTACCTGTAATTGTCATTTTCCCATCTCACTATGGATATGAACCACGCAAGCTGAAAACCTGCAGTAACCACGATCACCAGACGGGCAGCCTGCGGCTTCGCCAGCACTGCCCTGTGGGTTGGTTCTGTGTGCTTGCAGTAATCCCGATATCCTCACGGAGCCCCTGCGGTTTGATTGACAACGCGGACTCCGTGAACGATCCTGCTGGTTGGTCTCCTGGTCACGTGATCAGCACCACTTCCGGTTTCCGCTTCCCTTGCGCTCCACGCTGGTTACGCTCAGCCAGTTTCAGCGTGTGCCGATCCTTCAATGTAATGCAATAAGGAGGAACAATAGTGCACACTGTATGCTGGAAAGACCACACGCGGAGATCCACTTACTAAAAGGTTTCTTGTTTAGTGGCACGTAAAAAGTAGCCTCCACTACCCGACTCGAGTTTCGGCTCTCGCCTTCGTCAGGGGGTGGGGCTACGGAGATAGGAGGTTACTTTTATAAACATAACTCCTCCCTACATCAAACAGTGGGGAGTTTAAATGCAAGATTGTACATAGACATAAATAATGTACATAAAACAAACGAGCACTAAAAACTAAACTTAAAACAAAGCAGTAAAACAAAACACATAGTAAAACATGTGCTAAAGAATACACGGTCTCAAAGCCTCATTAGAGATGAGTAATCTCTTACGAAGCAGTTCAAATCAATATTTGCATTTAGACCATTTGGTGATAGGCTTTTTAGCTGGAAAATCCAGCGTGTGTCCAACTGTGATAACCTTTTAATCACATTTCCGCCCCTCCAATGGGGCTTAATCATATCTATGCCATAACATTTAATGCCTGTAGGGTCTCTATTATGAAACTTCTGAAAATGTTCCGGAACACTGTGTGTTCTCTTATCAGGGTGCCCAATGTTGTAAATATGTTCTGAGCACCTCTTCTTCACACGTCTGCCCGTGCGGCCCACATATTGCAGACCACACGGGCATTCCTGAACATACACCACATTGATGGAGTTGCATGTGATGAATTGATCAATAACAAAACGTTTGCCATTCGCAGTGGAGGTAAACGTAGTGACTTTACGCCCTCCAAACTCACAGATCCTGCAGACTTTAGGTTTCTTACAAGGAAAAAAACCTTTCAAAGTAGGGAACATTGGTGGTCTAATTTCCTTTATGCAATTCTTTATTATCTTATCCCGTAAATTCTGCGGTCTCCTATAGGTTATCTTTGGTTTTTCTGGTAGTACAGGGCCTATAGTGGGGTCCTCCTTCAGAATACCCCAACTATCAGTCAGCATCCTTTTATTTTCTTGTGATCCCGGGAATAAGTAGTGATGAATGCAAAATCTGTTTCCTCCTTAGGTAGTTACATCACTGGGGTTTTCTTGAGTAGTCTGACATCTTTCCCCTCCTTCAAAACTTTTAGCCTTTCTTCTTGTATTTGTTCTTTACTATAACCCTTTTCAATAAAACATTTACGTACAATCTCTGATTGGTTCCAATAATCTGTATCGTTTGTGCAGTTCCTATGCACTCTACAGAATTGGCCTATTGGAACATTTTGTAACCAGGGAGCATGATGACAGCTAGTTGAATCAATGTAAGAATTTCTGTCGCTTTCCTTAAAAAAACATTTTGTTTTCAATTGGTTACTTTCAATAAAAATCTTCAAATCTAAAAAGTTCACATCGGTTTTGCTATAGATCACGGAAAACTCCAGATTTCACTCATTCCTGTTTATAAACTCAATAAATGCTAGCAGTGAGGCCTCATCCCGTCGCCAAATGAACAGGCAATCATCTATGAAACGCTTCCAGCAGATTAGTTGATCCTTTTTATAATCATCTAAAAACACCCGTTCCCATTCTGCCATATTTAAATTGGCTATACTGGGGGCATGCTTCGCCCCCATCGCAACTCCCCTATGCTGTAAATAAAAGGACCCCTCAAACCAAAAATAATTGCAGGAGGTGGAAAAATCAAAAAGCTTGCATATAAAGTCCATTTGTTCCTTCAGAATATATTCAGCTGTCTGCAAGCAAGACACGACAATACCAGCCACCTTAGGGATCGGGATACATGTGTGAAGTGATTTCACATCTGCTGTACACAGAAACATCTCACTCCACTCTCCAGAGGGTATGTTCATTTCTTGTAAATTGGTTATCACATCCAAAGTATCCTTTATGTACAAAGGGGTGATTCTCACCAAAGGCTGCAGAAAAAATTCAATGTACTCACCCACCCGGTAGGTCACTGAGTTAATCCCCGTCACTATCGGTCTAACGGGTGGGGCTGTTTGATGTTTATGAACTTTAGGTAGGGCATATATAACCGGTTTTCTTGGATGTTTGATATTTAAGTAATCAAATTCCTGCTGGTTAAGAATACCAGCTGCAAAACCGTCTTTTAAAATTAGATCCAAATCACTGCGAAAATTCTCAGTGGGGTCACCTTTCAACTTCAAATATGTTTCAGTGTCCCCTAGTTGTTTCTGTATTTCCTTCAGATATAGATCAGTTTCACACACCACTATCCCCCCCCCCCCCCCCTCTCTTTATCAGCAGGCTTCACAGTCCAAATACCCTCTTTTTGCATACCTTTAAGGGTTTTGAACTGTGTATCAGTAAAGTTAGACCTGCAGGGGTGGATCGGGTTGGTCTTTACCTCTTGCAGCATTGATTTTTTGAACACATCAATTAATTTATTATTGGGTAAATTAGGGTTAAACACCAAAAGTTTTTTCAAACCTGTGTGTAGAAATTTTGTTCCGGATTCATTTCTCACAGGGGCTAGGTTTTGCATGAAATTCTTTTCTATATTTAGCATCCTTACAAATTTATGAATGTCGATGTACATATTGAATTTGTTCAAACCAACGTCTGGAATGAATTTTAAACCCTTATCCAGTACTTGTTTATTAGGTTCAGACAAAGAGACAGTTCCAACCTCAAAATTATAGCTGCTGCCGCTGCTGCTAATGCTTACATAGAGGCAGGAGGGGAGTGCAGAGGGGAAAGGGGACCGTCCCCCCTCCCCACCGACGTGCTACCAAGCTCTCCCCTCATGCTGCGACCCCTCCAGCCCCCCAAAATGGCCATGAGCGGGCTCCAGGGTGGGGGGCCCGCTCAAATTCTTGCAGGGGGGCGCGGGGACTTCTAGTTACGCCCCTGGTAGTCTGCGTGCCCATGTTTTTATACATCTGTGACCATTAAAGTGATTGGAACACATTGGTAATATACAGTAGTGTACAGTAATGTATACAGTATATGTTACAGTTAATGTGATAAATTGTATATATATTTACTATTTTGAGCAAACAGAGGTGCCAGTAAAAGTATAAAATATAATAAACACAGTTTAAAAAGGTGGGGTAGTGGTGGACTTTCTTCCCCACAGAATACACAATAGAGTCACTTTTAGGAACAATCGTATATTTCTTACACCAAAAATATCTGCAACACGTTTCGCGGGTCAAAGACTCGCTTCCTCAGGCAAAATATAAAAGGAGCAACTTCAATCTTATCAAGACGAATGAAGCACCTCTATTTACTATTGTCCTCCGTGTCTCTCTTGGGGGAATGTTGTGGAGAGACCCATATCTCTCTGGGACAGGGCATTTAGAGAAAGAGGGTTTGCAAGCACCTTGCAAGGCACTCCCAATGGAGGGGGGCAGGGGGGTTGTACATACTTGCTGTGCTTCCTTTTCAGACCAGTAGAGGTTTCAGAACATAGTATAGTATTTGTATAATTGATAGTACAGAGCAGTATGCTTATATCATATGTGTCTCCTTTGCTTCTCCTAGCACACGGAACAGAATGATGTCTCCAGGTTGGAATGTTGGCGGCTGGAAACGCTGGAATATGAACTTTATCATCATACTTCTGATTCTTTTGACTGGTAGGTTAACAAATCACTAAAGCCAATACTAAAGTAAACCTTTTAAACAATACCAGCTCCCTGGCAGCCCAGTGATGAGCGTAATGACCTAATTACCATTACGCAAAATTTTGCGTAATTCGCAAAATTACAATTATGGCCGTAATCAAAATTTTGCGAAATTATGCGAAATTTTGTGTTTATGGGGAATTTCATATTTACGAACATGTACGTAACACAAACAAATCAAAATTTCGGAAATTCGTCCGTTCTTGAAATTGTGTTCCAGTCCAGAGCCTCCTGATACAATTAAAGAGACAGTGCAGGGATTATCAGATATTGCAAGTCCCAAAACCAAGTGTCTCAGCATGGATGACTGCTAAGTGCACCTTCACAAAGAGCACCTGTCTTAGAAGTGGCTGCAGGTAGAGCCTCCTCATGCATTTAAAGTGACAGCACGTGCAGGAACCTTTGCATTATCAGATATTGCAAAGCTCAAATCCAAGTGTCTCAGCATGGATGACCGCTAAGTGCAGCATGGCAAAGAGCACCTGTCTTAGAAGTGGCTGCAGATAGAGCCTTCTGATACATTTAAAGCGACCGCATGTGCAGGGGCCTTTGCATTATGAGTAATTGCAATCAGTAATTGCAATCAATGAGTGACTTTCCTGAATGTAATCGGTAGCAGGAAAAAAGGGCGCAGGGCAAGGGTGGATGAAAAGGGCACCACCATAGACTTTATTGCAATTATCATTAATATCGCCCTGGTGAAGGTAGGCGGTACCTACCGAAACGCGTAGGCAATTGGCTGATACGTGGTGACGTCACCTCCGGACTTCCTCCTGCTCTAACTAGGAAGTACCGGTACGCTATTATCCCATTCTTTGGAAACCAGCGGCAACTAAGATCGGAGGGTCACCGGCCGGGTCCCGAGCTGCTTGCGGACTATCAAAGCTTGAAGGCTTCAGGAGTGGGAGTATCTGCATCACCTTCCAAGACACGTGAGTGTGTCGGTAATACGACAGAACGTTTTGCGATACAGCAAGAGCCAATCAATGAACTGTACAAGGCTATATGGCCACGGAGTTACTTCTAATGGAAACCGTGGGATGAAATATACATACAGTAACTGATCAGTTATTTCATGAAATTGTGGAAATTAATTGACAGATTGGACTATACTGGCCAGTTAAGAGGCGTATAATTGTGGCATTTGAACGGTGTTCCTAGGCTGGAAGTTGGCTTGAAAAGAAAGTCTGGCAAATGCTTGTAGCTACGAAGAGGAGTCTGTTTTCAAAAGTATTTTAGGAGTATACTAAATATGTTTTCTGCATAGGCAGTTGTTCAGTCACACTGTTGGTGGGTTATCTGGATATAATCTGAGACAGTAGGAACGGTGACACTGTGAAGGAGAAGTATTGTATTGAATGCAGACCAGTATTTGTATTACGTACTATATTTTATTTGATCTTAGACATTTTAATAAAAAGGGATATATTCTTGCAAAATTTATTTGCACAGGCGCAGGAGTTATTTTGATAGTATCATTAATATCGCAAAAAAACTGACAACATTTAATTTTTTAAGTAGTTATCGTTTTAGAAGCTTGCAACGTTATAGTTTTTGTCATATTATTTAGTTTATATGTACAGATTTTACGTTATCAAAGATATTATCATTTCTATGTGTAAAAGGGTGTTTCTGCAGAGGGAGTGGTTAGGGTTAGGCAACTCCCAAGGGGAGTGGTTAGGGTTAGGCACCACCCGGGCTGCGGTTAGTTTTAGGCAACACCAGGGGGGTGGTTAGGGTTAGGCACCACCGGGGAGTGGTTAGTTTTAGGCACCACCAGGGGGGTGGTTAGGGTTAGGCACCACCGGGGGGTGGTTAGGGTTAGGCACCACAGGGGGGGGGGGGGTAATAAGGTTAGGTGCCACCAGGGGAGTGGTTAGTTTTAGGCAACACCAGGGGGTAGTTAGGGTTAGGCACCACCGGGGGTGGTTAGGGTTAGGCAACACCGGGGAGTGGTTAGTTTTAGGCACCACCACACTCGTTCTGTGTTAGAGTAGGGTTGGGTTAAGCTGTATTGTTGAATCACTTAACAATTTTTAACGTTAATATCTTTTCATTATTATTTACCATCTGTAATTACTATGGAGTTTATCGTTAACCAAGTTTAACAACTATGTTTATCGTAAGCAGATTTCGTTATCCACCGGCGCCATTTTGTTATCCAGCCGGGCGGTTTTTTCACTGTGCCCTTTTTTCATGCATGTGTTTAGTCATTACCTAAATGTGCATAATTACTATTAGAAACAAAATGACATCCATTTCCGTAACTAAAATAACTTTGTTTCTATAGAAAACATGTAATTACGAAATTTAGCGTTAAACACGAATTTGCGCCGCAAGGCAAATTTGCAAAGTTGAAATTTCGCTTACAGAATTTCCGAATTACAGTTTGTATGGCAATTATGTATTCGCATCTATCGGCAAAATTCACGCCCGTAATTCGTGTCCGGAAACACGAAATTACGAACATTTTGTCTCAACACTACTGGCATCCCTGCTGATCTGTTTAGCTGCAGTAGTGTTGGAATCACACACCTTAAACAGGCATGCAGCTACTCTAGTCAGGCTTCAGTCAGAGATCCTGATCTGCATGCTTGTTTAGGGTGTATGGCTAAAAGTATTAGAGACAGATAATCAGCAGGACGGCCAGGCATTGTGTATTGTTTAAAAGGAAATAAATGTCAGCCTCCATATCTCTCTCAGTTTAGGAATCCTTGTGGATAGTTATTGCAATTTTATACCAGCCGGGGGACAAGACTGTGGTGGTTTCTGCTAACTCTGTCAGGGTCATTTGTGAAAAATGAACAGCATGGAGGTACCCTCCCTTCCCAGGCACTGTTATTCCCTTGTTCCATGTGCAGGCTAGAAATGGCCCAAACCTCCAATTTTAGGTCTGCAAACCGGGTTCGCAACCCTCCGCAAACGTTTGCGAACTTGCGAACTTTTGCGAACTTTGAAAACTAGAAACATTTATGCTGGCCACAAAAGTGATGGAAAAGATGTTTCAAGGGTTCTAACACTTGAGTTTTTGCATGGATGAGTGTGATTGACGGCAAAAGTCCCGGGGAAAAATCTGGATTTGACGCAAATCAGCGTTTTAAGGGCAGAAATCACATTGCGTGCTAAATTGGAGGTCTAAAGTGCTTTAAAACATCTTCCATGGGTATACATCAATCAGGGAGTGTAATTAGAGTTCTGCTTCACACTGACACACCAAACTCACTGTGTAACGCACCGCAAACAGCTGTTTGCGCAGTGACGGCCGTGCTGGACTGGTGCGCACCATGGCGAGAGTGCAGGCCATGGCGGTTTTCAAGCCCATATGGTCGCCGCGCTGAGGTAGCTCAATGATAGAACAACAGTGACTGTCCAGCTGTTTGAATTTGGTCTGTCCACAATGAAACAACAACCGTATTATCTTGGGTGTGCTCCCCCCCCCCCCAAGACACTCATATAGCCAGCGGTCATTGCTTCATTGTGATACGCAAGCCCTTTCACCGTGGCAAGGTAACAATCACAAAGGTGAATTGACACCTGTACCGGTATATGGCTTTTGTTTTGTTGTTGCAGCTGCAGTGCAGCCAGACAGATTAGGCAGGCATGTACATGCACCAGAAAAATTATTATAGCGGCCTTAAAAATTCACAAATCCGCCTGGAGTTCTTGGACCCTGTTGGTGGTGGCGGAGAAGGCAGTCAAGTGGCCTGCAGGCAGAGATGCTGTGTAGGGAGCGACTTAGTCTTGGGGCAGGCAGCTAGTCACACGGCATGCAGAATGAGATGCTGTGTGTGTGGACTGACTTAGTCTACGGGCGGGCAGTAGCCCTCCGGGATCCATGCCTCATTCATTTTGATAAAGGTGAGGTACTGAACACTTTTGTGACTTAGGCGACTTCTCTTCTTAGTGACAATGCCTCCAGCTGTGCTGAAGGTCCTTTCTGACAGGACGCTTGAGGCAGGGCAAGACAGAAGTTGGATGGCAATTGTGCTCTGGCCACAGGTCAAGCCTGCGCACCCAGTAGTCCAAGGGTTCATTGCTGCTCACAGTGTCTACATCCAGACTTAAGGCCAGGTAGAGGCGTTAGTGGAGGGGCGTTGGTGGAGGGTGAATCCAGAAGCGCTAAGGTGAGGCGTTGGACTAAAGAATGTCCGCATGTCCGACATCACCATGAGATCGCTGGAGCGTCCTGTCCTTGCCTGCATGGACATGGGAGAAAGATTACTGGCAGTGGTACCTTTATTTCGTTGTGCTGTGACATCACCCTGAAACGTACTGTAAAGCATAGTTGCCAGCTGGTTCTGTAAGTGCTGCATCCTTTCTGCCTTCTGGTGAGTTGGTAACATGTCCGCCACTTCGTGCCTATACCGAGGGTCTAGTAGCGTGGCCACCCAGTACAGCTCATTCCCCTTGAGTTTTTTTATACGGGGGCACTGGCGTAACAATAGGGCCTGCAGCCCCTGCTCCCCCTGGGGCCCACTCGGGGCCGTTTTGTGGGGGTTGGAGGAGACGCAGCCTGAGGGGAAAGCCATGGCCACATTCGGCGGGGAGGGGGGATGTCCCCCCCCCCTCACCACGGGGCTCTCCCCGGGCAGCAGACAGATACATACCTTCCGTGTGCTCCAGCGTACATTGCTCCTGCTAGTCTCTGACGCGACTCCCTGTATAACAGGAAGTTGCGTCAGAGACTAGAGAGAGGAACGCACGCTGGAGCGCAGGGAAGGTATGTATCTGTCTGCTGCCCTCCGCTGCCCGGACTCTAATTTAAAGTGGAGGGGAGCGCAGAGGGGAGAGCCCCGAGGTGAGGGAGGGGGGGGATGTCCCCCCTCCCCGCCGAATGTGGCCATGGCTTTCCCCTCATGCTGCATCCCCTCCAACCCCCACAAAACAGGGGCCCGCTCAGAAATTCTGCAGGGGGGGCCGGTGGGGCCTAGTTATGCCCCTGTACGGGGGTCCCTCAACAGGCTGGAAAGCATGAAAGGCGCAATCTGCACAAAGTTTGATGCAGACGTACTATCCATCTCCTATTGCTCTTCCTCAGTGATGTCAGCTAAGTTGTTCTCCTCCTCCCCCATCCACGAACAATACCATGGGAAAGTTGAGCAGCATGAGCCCCCTGCGATGCCTGCTGCGGTTGTTCTTCCGCCTCATCCTCCTCCTCCAAAACAACACCTTCCTCATCATCTGACTCCTTTTCCCCACACGACTCTTCCTCCTCCTCCCTCTGTGGTGCCGCAAGTGTTGAGGAATCATCTGCTTCTGCAGAGAATTGATCTCATAACTCTTCCTCCTGTTCCTGGTCACGCTCCTCCACAGCTTGATCCACTCTACGCACGGCACGCTCCAGGAAGAAAGCATATGGGATCAAGTCGCTGATGGTGCCTTTACTGCGACTCACCAGGTTTGTCACCTCCTCAAACGACCGCCTGAGCCTGCAGGCATTACGCATCAGTGTCCAGTTCTTCGGCCAGAACATCCCTATCTCCCCAGACTGTGTTCTTTGACTATAGTTGTATAGATACTGTTTGACAGCTTTCTCCTGTTGTAGCAGGCAGTCCAGCATCAGGAGGATCGAATTCCAGCGAGTCGGGCTGTCGCAAATCAGGCGTCTCACAAGCAAGTTGTTTCTCTGCTGTATATTGGCAAAGCGTGCCATGTCCATGTAAGACTGCCTGAAATGCCGACACACCTTCCTGGACTGCTTTAGGACGTCCTGTAAGCCTGGGTACTTAGACACAAATCTCTGAATTATGAGATTTAGCACATGTGCCATGCAGGGTACATGTGTCAACTTATCCAAATTCAAAGCAGAAATGAGATTGCTGCCATTGTCACACATCACGTTGCCGATCTCCAGTTGGTGCGTGGTCAGCCACTGATCCACCTGTTTGTTCAGAGCAGCCAGGAGAGCTGCTCCAGTGTGACTGTCCACTTTGAGGCAAGACATGTCTAATATGGCGTGACACCGTCATACCTGGCATGCAGCATAGGCCCTGAGGAGCTGGGTCTGTGTAGCTGGAGAGGAGATCGCAGCACCAGTAGAGTTAACTGCCACTCAGCCAAGGAGGAGGAGGAGGAGGACGACAGCGAAGAGGATGTAGCAGGAGGAAAGGAGGTGGCAGCAGGCCTGCCTGCAAGCCACGGGGGTGTCACTAGTAGGGATGATCGGAACCAGCAAATTCCGTTCCGCCGGAAATCACGGATTCCGGCAGTGTTAAATTCCACCGCTATGAAAATTCCGACGGATTTGTACGAAATTCCGCGGAATTCCGGATTCCGTCGGAAAAATATTCTCATTCTCTCTCTCTCCTCCTCCCTCATCTTCCAGGGAATTGTAGTATTTCAAAAG
Organism: Hyperolius riggenbachi; assembly: GCF_040937935.1. Classification (NCBI taxonomy): domain Eukaryota; kingdom Metazoa; phylum Chordata; class Amphibia; order Anura; family Hyperoliidae; genus Hyperolius; species Hyperolius riggenbachi. Next base: position 377,897,097 of record NC_090651.1, read on the forward strand.
CCAGCTTACGTACCATGGCTGGGCATTGAACCCAGATCTCAGTGTGTGGTAGGTAACTGACTTAACCGCTATACCACCAACAACACTACATGCTGAAGCCAGCCTAGCATGTACCATTATGATCAATCCAAGAGAAAAAGTAGCGTGCTTAAGGATTTGTAGCATGTCAAAAGCCAACTCACTGTGGCTGGGAATTGAACCCAGGCTGGGCATTGAACCCAGGTCTCAGTGTGGGGTAGGTAACTGACTTAACCGCTATACCACCAACAACACTACATGCTGAAGCCAACCTAGCATGTACCATTATGATCAATCCAAGAGAAAAAGTAGCATGCTTAAAGTGAACCTCCAGACTAAAAATCGACTCAGCAGCACTGAAAAGGCCTGGTGTTTCTTTAAAAGTTTCACAGCATCAGAACTTTGTTTCTCTTATACAAGCCTAATTTTTAGCTGCACAGAAGAAAACTGCCCAGGCATTTTTCCCCTGATGCTGTGCAAAGCATGATGGGATTTCTGATGTTGTTGTTCTTGTTCTGCTGTTTTGGTGCAATTTTTTTTTTTTTGAGATTTTGAATTTGAGATTTGAAGCATAGCGCGTGCAGCTGGGAGGGGTTATCAGGACACAGGACAGTTGAAACTGTGTCTCATGCTCCCTGTCACCTCCTTTCAACCAAAAAGATGGCTGCCCCCATGGCAAAGATGGCAGCCCCCATGAATCACAAACATTTGCCAGTTCTTTTAAAACAGGGTGGGTAAACGATTATATTACCTATCTATTCTAATTAACACAACTAATGTAACTTAATGACAGTATGTTTGTTTAGGCTGAAGTTCCTCTTTAAGGTTTTGTAGCATGTCAAAAGCCAACTCACTGTGGCTGGGAATTGAACCCAGGTTTCAGTGTGGTAGGTAACTGACTTAACCACTATACCACTAACAACACTACATGCTGAAGCCAGCCTAGCAGGTACCATTGTGATATACCCAAGAGAAAAATTAGCTCTCTCTCTCTTTCTCTCTCTCTCTAGGACTTGATGCCATTGAACTGAATTTTAAGCTTAAAACTAGGGGTGGGACGGCGAATCCGGCGAATCCACGAATCCCTCGAATATTGAGAAATATTCGAGATTCGTGGATTCGAATCCCGACGCAATTTCCCCCTAAACGAATCCGCTGAATCCCGCTGCATCCCCGCACCACCGCCGATCCCCCGCTCGTCCTATTCCGACCCCCCCGCACCTCCTCCGCTCGCCGCTTGTATAGATGTGACCATTGGCTCACCTAACACCTGCCCTGGATTCCCTACCTGCCGCCAGCGCAGAGCCGCAGACCTCTTGCTTCCTCCTCTGTTCCCCCTAGTGATCCGCTTTTGCATCGCGTCATCACTGAAGCGCCGGGCGGGTTACTAGAGGGAACAGATGAGGAAACAAGAGGTCTGCGGCGCTGCGCTGGCGGCAGGTAGGGAATCCAGGGCTGGTGTTAGGTGAGCCAATGCTCACATCTATGCAAGGGGCGAGCGGAGGAGGCGCGGGGGGGTCAGAATAGGGCGAGCGGGGGATCGGAAGAGGACGAGCGGGGGATGCAGCGGGATTCGGCGCTGGATCCCCTTGTTAGGTGAGCCGATGCTTTTTTTTTCTTTGTAGGGGGTGAGCAGAGGAGGCGCACAGAGGGAGGGGTACCCTAGCTAGCTACACTGAGGGTCCCTATACCTAACTAGCTACACTGATGGTCCCTATACCTAACTAGCTATACTGAGGGTCCCTATACCTAACTAGCTATACTGCATGCCCCTATACCTAACTAGCTATACTGAGGGCCCCTATACCTAACTAGCTATACTGAGGGCCCCTATACCTAACTAGCTATACTGAGGGCCCCTATACCTAACTAGCTATACTGAGGGCCCCTATACCTAACTAGCTATACTGAGGGTCCCTATACCTAACTAGCTATACTGAGGGTCCCTATACCTAACTAGCTATACTGAGGGCCCCTATACCTAACTAGCTATACTGAATGCCCCTATACCTAACTAGCTATACTGCATGCCCCTATACCTAACTAGCTATACTGAGGGCCCCTATACCTAACTAGCTATACTGCATGCCCCTATACCTAACTAGCTATACTGAGGGCCCCTATACCTAACTAGCTATACTGAGGGCCCCTATACCTAACTAGCTATACTGCATGCCCCTATACCTAACTAGCTATACTGAGGGCCCCTATACCTAACTAGCTATACTGAATGCCCCTACACCTAACTAGCTATACTGAATGCCCCTATACCTAACTAGCTATACTGAGGGTCCCTATACCTAACTAGCTATACTGAATGCCCCTATACCTAACTAGCTATACTGAGGGTCCCTATACCTAACTAGCTATACTGAGGGTCCCTATACCTAACTAGCTATACTGAGGGTCCCTATACCTAACTAGCTATACTGAGGGTCCCTATACCTAACTAGCTATACTGAATGCCCCTATACCTAGCTATACTGAGGGTCCCTATACCTAACTAGCTACACTAAATGCCCCTATACCTAACTAGCTATACTGAGGGTCCCTATACCTAACTAGCTATACTGAGGGTCCCTATACCTATCTAGCTACACTGAATGCCCCTATACCTAACTAGCTATATTGAGGGTCCCTATACCTAACTAGCTATACTGAATGCCCCTATACCTAGCTATACTGAAGGCCCCTATACCTAGCTAGCTATACTGAGGTCCCCTATACCAAACTAGCTATACTGAATCCCCTTATACCTAGCTATACTGAATGCCCTTTTACCTAACTAGCTATACTAAGGGCCCCTATACCTAACTAGCTATACTGAATGCCCCTATACCTAACTAGCTATACTGAATGCCCCTATACCTAACTAGCTATACTGAATGCCCCTATACCTAACTAGCTATACTGAGGGCCCCTATACCTAACTAGCTATACTGAATGCCCTTATACCTAGCTATACTGAATGCCCCTATACCTAACTAGCTATACTGAGGGCCCCTATACCTAACTAGCTATACTGAATGCCCCTATACCTAGCTATACTGAATGCCCCTATACCTAGCTATACTGAATGCCCCTATACCTAGCTATACTGAATGCCCCTATACCTAGCTATACTGAATGCCCCTATACCTAGCTATACTGAAGGCCCCTACCTAGCTAGCTATACTGAAGGCCCCTACCTAGCTAGCTATACTGAAGGCACCTATGCCTAGCTAGCTATACTGAAGGCACCTATACCTAGCTAGCTATACTGAAGGCACCTATGCCTAGCTAGCTATACTGAAGGCACCTTTACCTAGCTACCTATAGTGTGAGCACCTAGCCTGCCTACCTATACTGTGGGCAACCATTCCACGGAACGCAGGATTCGTTAGATTCGGGATTCGAAAGGTTCGAGATATTCGAGAACCTTTTTAGATTCGGATTCGTATTCGGATTCGAAGAAATTGTGGATTCGTCCCATCCCTACTTAAAACCATCAACGGATACCGGCAGAATTTCACAGGCATTTTCGGAATTCCGCCAGATTGAAAAAGCAATTCCGTTCCGACAAAACGGAACGGAATGAGCAATTTCTGCCTAAAAATTCCGGAAAATACAATTCCGCGGAAAGCGGCGACCATCCCTACTAGAGAGAGAGAGAGAGGGAGAGAGAGAGAGAGAGATGAATCTACCTGGCTATCTAGGGTTCTCTTTGGACAACTGTTGAACACAAAAGGCAAGGCCATGCCTGGCTACAAATCCTTAAGCAAGCTAATTTTTCTCTTGGATTGATCATAATGGTACATGCTAGGCTGAATTCAGCATGTGGTGTTGGTGGTGGTATAGCAGTTAAGTCAGTTACCTTCCACACACTGAGACCTGGGTTCAATTCCCAGCCATGGTGAGTTGGCTTTTGAAATACTACAATTGCCTGGAAGATGAGACCCTCCTTGGAGGAGGAGGAGAGAGAGAGAGAGGCAGTTGTCCCTACATGGGTGTTGGCCTTTCCACTGCTCAATTTTTAGTGGCAGAGAGTACAGATGGAATTGCTCTGATCTTTGGCATACACACTAAAGAATGTCCACACCGCTGAGCCACCCTGGGGTGTGGGCACTATGGTGGCCTCAACAGCTGACGTTGAAGGGCATGTTGTCTGGCAGCCCATAGGAGGCGATACATGGCGCTGGACACTGCCACCAGCTGTTTCTGACGACGAGCTCCCCCTGCTTCTTTCAGGAACTCGTCTCCTCCTACTCCTCTCTGACTCCCCCTCTGAACTGTCCCCCTGGTCATCATGTCTCTTAGCATTCCACATGGCATCCGTATCATCATAATCATCCTGCCCTGCTTCGCTTGGCTTAGACACCTCATAAACTGCACGTACTTCATCATCCTCCTCCTCACACCTTACGTCCATAGTGTCGCCTAACTCAGACGTATGAGGTGGGCCATCTCTAGTGCAGGCTAGTATCCCCATGTAAATTCAGAGCTCCACCCCTGAGCCATACCAAGTCCCATGGCCTGTAATAGTGGGAAGTACCCTGTGAAAGGGAGGGAGGAGCAAAGCTTAAGACATAGCTCCCAACTTTTGAGACGAGAAAGAGAAATGACTTAAAGAGGAACTTCAGCTTAAACAAACATACTGTCATTAAGTTACATTAGTTATGTTAATATACTGTAGATAGGTAATGTAATCTCTTACCCATCTTTTTGGTTGAAAGGAGGTGACAGGGAGCATGAGACACAGTTCCAACTGTCCTGTGTCCTGATCACCCCTCCCAGTTGCTAGGCAACGAGAACAACGGCATAATAAATCCCATCATGCTTTGCACAGTACCAGGGAAAAAATGCCCGGGCAGTTTTCTTTGATGGGGCGGAGCTTAGCTTCTGTGCAGCCAAAAACGAGGCTTGGATAAGAAAAATAAAGTTATTAATATTTATATAGCACCGACATCTTCCGCAGCGCTGTACAAATTATATACATATAGTCTAGACACTAACTGTCCCTCAGAGGAGCTCACAATCTAATAATCCCTGCCATAGTCATATGTCTATACTGTAAAGTGTATGTATCATAGTCTAGGGCCAATATTCTTTTTAGAGGGGTAGCCAATTGACTTATCTGTATGTTTTTGGGATGTGGGAGGAAACCAGAGGGCCAGGGGAAACCCACACAGACACGGGGAGAACATACAAACTCCTTGCAGATGTTGACCTGGCTGGGATTCAAACCAGGGACCCAGTGCTGCAAGGCAAGAGCACTAACCACTACACCACCATGCTGCCTATTCTGATTCTGTGAAACTGTTAAAGAAAGTTTCACAGCATCAGAAACACCAAGCCTTTTCAGTGCTGCGGAGTAGATTTTTAGTCAGGAGATTCACTTTAACCTTTTGCCGATTGCGTCACGCCGATGGGCGTGGCCGCGGCGGCAACCCCAGGACCGCCTAACGCCAATTGGCGTAAAGTCCTGGGGCTCTGTTTTGCAGGAGATCACGCGCAAGCTGCTTGGGGTTGGAGCTCCGCCCTGCCTTCAGTCTCCGAGCAGCTATTGCCGCTCGGGAGACTGTTAGACGGCGCGATCACCGTCTATTTACACGGTGCAGCGCTGCGATTAGCAGCAGCACTGCACTGGGGACAGCCGTGTGACACGGCTGTCCCCCTGTGGGACAAGAGAGCGATCGGCTCTCATAGGCAGAAGCCTATGACAGCCGATCGCCATAATTGGCTGGCTGTGGGGAGGGAGGGACATTTAAAGAAACAGGGGATTTTGTAATAAAAAAAGAAACAACAATATTTATTTCAAAAAAAAATAAACATGGGGGGGAGCGATCAGACCCCACCAACAGAGAGCTCTGTTGGTGGGGAGAAAAGAAGGAGGGGGGGGGGGGGGAATCACTTGTGTGCTGTGTTGTGCGGCCCTGCAGCTTAACCTTAAAGCTGCAGTGGCCCATTTTACTAAAAATTGCCTGGTCACTAGGGGGGTTTAGCACTGCAGTCCTCAAGAGGTTAAAGACACGCCCCTGCCCCACCCCTAGTCACACCTACCACAAATAATTCATAAGCAAAGGTGTTAAATAATTCAAACCACACTGGCCCTTTCTATTATCATCAATTTCCTATATTTTAATCCCCGTGTCCCTGCATACACTCGTGTCCCTGTGCCCTGCGTTTGCGCTACTGCGCAACAGCATTTGGGACAGAAGCAGGATGGGATGGGCCAGGGGGCCAGATGGGCATGTGTGCGCACGTGGCGGCAGGCGCATGCGCGCTGACATGTGGCGGAGGTGACAGACCTAGAGCCCATTTTTAAATGGGCTCAGGTCAACTAGTTCATTCATATTAACATTTGAAAATATGAAATATATCAATTTCAAGGAATGGAAAACAGTGTTTATTCTCAGCGGACATGCCCGGATTGGCACAGGGGACTTTTGTCCCCTGCAGCCAACCCCCCCAGGTAGCAGCAGCAGCGGGATTGCCTGCAAACCCCCCAAACTGCAGCGATATGCCTAGCGCGTCCCTGCGGCTCAAGCAGCTGCCGCTGCGGACATGAAGCTGACGTCCGCAGCGACTGAAATGGTTGAACTGGCTCCATTCTTACACTGTTAATGGCACAGGCCTCAAACCTGCTACAGTTGGTCATTGGGTTACTGGGGTTCAAATTCACAAAAGGGGCGGGGCCACAAACAGCCAATCAGATTTCTTTGCTGGATAAACTGCTTCCAATTTTGATGTCAGGAACCCGAAAGCTCACAAACTTGGTCTTTGAGTGACTTTGTGTCAAGGTTACAAAAAGTGGGTGCAGTCAAAAACAAATTACCCTGGGAAAATGTAATTCTCACTGTTAATGGCAGGGTTCTCAAACTTTGCACAGATTGTTACTGGGGGACTGGGATTATTATTCATTATGTGTCCTTGTCCCCCAATCCATGTCGGACACCCCTCGTTCTGCCACTGTAACGAGGACTCCGGTCAGGGCCGGGAAAAGCTCCTCCAGCACCCAAGGCTGAGACACTAAAGTGCGCCCCTCCATCCCTCCCACCCCAGCTGTCACACACTGATTGCTATTAGACTAAGAGGCCCCTCCTCCATCCCTCCCACCCCAGCCGTCACACACTGATTGCTATTACACTAAGAGGCCCCTCCCCATCCCTCCCACCCCAGCAGTCACACACTGGTTGCTATTAGACTAAGAGGGCCACAGGGCCCACAACCTCCCCAACACCTTAATATCTAACCATCTGGCTTGCAGTCACTGCCATGTATCCCCTTCTCTTATTTCTTTCTGCTTCAAACACAATTAGGAATGACAGCTGAATGAATTCTGCGCCCCCTCTTAGGGCTGGTGCACACCGAGCGGCTATTTGGGCGTTTTCAGATCCGCTTGCGGCTGCGGATCTGCTTGGTCAATGTATCTCAATGGGGTGGTGCACACCAGAGCGGCAGGCGTTTTGTAGAAACGAAAAATGCCTGGGTGAGGCATTTTTTGGATTGCGGAGGCGTTTCTGCCTCAATGTTAAGTATAGGAAAAACACAAACCGCTCTGAAAAACGGCACTTCAGAGCGGTTTGCCAGGCGTTTTTTGTTACAGTAGCTGTTCAGTAACAGCTTTACTGTAACAATACATGAAATCTACTACACCAAAAAACGCTTTACTGTAACAATACAGGAAATCTACTACACCAAAACCGCTACACAAAACCGCTAAACGCTAGCTGAAACGCTACAGAAAAAGAAGAAAAAGCGTTTCAAAATCTGCTAGCATTTTGCAGATCTGCTAGCAGGTTTTGGTGTGCACTAGGCCTTACACTGCGCCCTGAGGCTGGAGCCTCTCCAGCCTATGCCTCGGCCCGGCCCTGACTCCGGTTAAGGTTACTGTTTTCTGAAAATTCTTGTTCCAAAGTGTCATTTTACAGGTTTGTTTCCTAGGAAAGTGTAAAATTGATTATCTCAAAAATGATATGGTCTTTTCATAATTTGTCTTCTTCACCATTTTCCTACTGGTCACTGTAAAGGTGGCCACACACGATGCGATGCAATAAAACAATCCGATTTTACGGCAATTCGATAAAAACAATCATATCTCCCGAAAAAAATCAAAAGTTTTTTTTTTCATTCGACTGAAAAATCCGATCGGATTTCCCGTTTTCTTCCATTTTTATCGATCCGGAATGCCAGATATTTTTCTTCAGTCTTTCTAAAGATTGTATGGTGTGTGTTGGATTGCCAATTTATTAATATATACACCCTAGCAAATTTGTCAGAGTTTTCAATCATTTTTTTATCATAATTGGGGAAAAATTGAACATAAGTGTGTGGTACACTGGTCATATTTTTGAAATGTTACAATCAGTTAGAAAAATTGATTGCAATTCTTAAATTGAACAGATATTTATAAAATTGTATGGTGTGTGGCCACCTTAACATTTAGCAAGTTTGGTGATGATAAAATGTATGGGGGGTTTGCTTTCAACCACAAACCTAAGCACCATTAGATTAAAGTGAATGTTTACCGTTAAAAAAAAGAAAAAGTCAGATACTCACCTAAGGAGAGGGAAGGCTCGGTCCTAATGAGCCTTCCCTCTCCTCTCCCGGTGCCCGGTCCCGCGCAGGATCCCCCGTGGCAGTGTTCGACCAGTTCGGTCAAATACTGCCACTTCCGCATGCCGAAGGGAGCTTTCGGAAGCCTTCGGGAGCACTCGGGCTCCCGATGACGCGGCCGCTCCATACTACGCATGCGCGAGCGCTCTCTATGACGTGCTCGCGCGTACGTAGTATGGAGCGGCCCGTCTTCGGAACCTGAGTGCTCCCGAAGACCTCCAAAGTCCCTGCGGCGGCGGACGCAAACGGGGGAGCCAGCGCAGCACCGAGGGCACCGGGAGAGGAGAGGGAAGGCTCATTAGGACCGAGCCTTCCCTCTCCTTAGGTGAGTATCTGACTTTTTCTTTTTTTAAACGGTACCAATTGGCTTTAAAAAGAAAATACTTGCGGAACACAAAACTTTGGAACTTGGAATTCGGCCGTTCTCATCAACCCTTCCTGAAGCCCCCGCATGATTACTGGAGGATTAAGAGATTGTGTGAGATTAAGTGCGGTAGTTTATGGTAAATAAGACAAGAGGTGCAGGAGCTACTACGGTCTCCCGGGGTGACGTTTCACACGACTCTTTCTCCTCACTCCCTCCGTAAGGTTTCCAGAAAGTGCAAGCAGCCCTCAGGTCGATTTGCACAGAGGGGAGAAAACACAAACAACACACCACATAGGGTAATAACGTCTGGCCAAAAGTATTATAACCTTCACCTGCCCCACACCGGTGTAGCACACGCCAGATATAATGTATATAGATTGCGCTCACCAGATAGTGTGGCTGCTCAATCACAAACAGCAGCAAACGCTTGCCATCTATAGCCAATCGATCATGAAGCTTCTTACTCCTGCTGTAATTATCTCCAGTCCTCCACACACTTGTACTTTCAGATATGTCAAGAGAAAAAAAACACACACAATAGTGCAGTATCTTAACACTCTCTTTGGCACCTCCACCTCACCCTAGTGCAGCACCCTGTGCAATAAATGCAATGCGCTCACCAGATGGGGTGGCTGCTCAACGACAAACAGCAACAACGGCCCAATATAAGCAGCCCCTGGCCCGCTGATTTTTTCCTTTTGGCTGCAGTAGTCTCTGAAAATGCAGGTGTCTTCAACTCTATACTTGGAAACAAAGGCAGGCGCAGCACATAGTGTAGTATCCAGGCATAAATACACCTCCACCTTCTCCTTTATGTGAACACAGCAAACGTCCACCCCACCAAGGTGTAAGTAACAGGTAAACTTATGCGCTCACCAGATCCTTCTGCTGTCTATCCACAAACAGCAATACAGGCGTTTTATGCTCAGGCTTGACTCCTAGTCCACTGTGTATGGCTCCCTTAAAAACTAAACAAACACTTCCATTGCGCAGTACTACTTTAATTTCAATAAAAATCCAAAGATTACACTCACATTTCCCAGAATGTTAAAAGCATATACAGATTAAAACTCCAGCGTCCTGGATCCAAACAGCATGCTCTCCTTAGTGTGCCGACCTCTAGCCCCGCCCAACGCTAAAGCTCCTGATGAGTCTTCGGACAAAACGCGTTGGGCGGGGCTAGAGGTCGGCACACTAAGGAGAGCATGCTGTTTGGATCCAGGACGCTGGAGTTTTAATCTGTATATGCTTTTAACATTCTGGGAAATGTGAGTGTAATCTTTGGATTTTTATTGAAATTAAAGTAGTACTGCGCAATGGAAGTGTTTGTTTAGTTTTTAAGGGAGCCATACACAGTGGACTAGGAGTCAAGCCTGAGCATAAAACGCCTGCAGTGGCGGACACAGCCAGCAGTGGGCCCCTGTGCAAAATTGTAATTGTGGGCCCCCTATGACCTGCGGCGCGCGTAGCGCGCCGCGGCCAAATATGGGCGTGGCTACAACCTGCGGCGCGCAAAGCGCGCCGCGGCAAAAATTAGTGGACAGAACCTGCGGCGCGTAGCGCCGCGGCAAAAAAATGGGCGTGGCAATGACCGGATGAGGGCGGAGCTAACTGTAACTTAAAGCGAACCCGGGGTGAGGGTTTATTTCCTTTTAAACAATACTAGTTGCCTGGCGGCCCTGCTGATCTATTTGGCTGCAGTAATAAACTGAATTACACCAGCAACAAGCATGCAGCTAATCTTCTCAGTTCTGACAATATTGTCAGAAACCCCTGACCTGCTGCATGCTTGTTCGGGGTCTATGGTTGAAAGAATAAGAGGCAGAGGACCAGCACGGCAGCCAGGCAACTGGTATTGCTTAAAAGGAGAGAAATATGGCAGCCTCAATATTATTCTCACCTCAGGTTCCCTTGAAAAGTGCAACGCAAAGACAGTGGGCCCAAGTTTTGGTGACCCTTTCCCCAGAAAATTCACATAATTGTGCAGGTTTTCTCAAGAAAATACACATATATGCCCAGAAAATACGTGCAATCATGTCGGCAGATATGCCCAGAATATACGTGCAATCATGTCGGCAGATATGCCCAGAAAATATGTGCAATCAAGTCGGCAGATATGCCCAGAAAATACGTGCAATCAAGTCGGCAGATATGCCCAGAAAATACGTGCAATCAAGTCGGCAGATATGCCCAGAAAATACGTGCAAACAAGTCGGCAGATATGCCCAGAAAATACGTGCAAACAAGTCGGCAGATATGCCCAGAAAATACATGCAATCAAGTCGGCAGATATGCCCAGAAAATACGTGCAAACAAGTCGGCAGATATGCCCAGAAAATACGTGCAATCATGTCGGCAGATATGCCCAGAAAATACATGCAATCATGTCGGCAGATTTGCGAAGAAAATACATGCAATCATGTGGCAGACCTGCCCAGAACATACACCTGCTAATATAAATAAAACAAAAACATTTACTCACCTGCAGCAGCAGACCTCCTGTCCCAGCCTCCATCCGGCGCGCAGCTCCCATGGGTGGTTGGGTGGATAGGTAGCCTAGTGGGTGGGTGAGTGAGTGGGTGGGTGGGTGGGTTGGTAGCCTGGTTGAGTGGGTGGGTTGGTAGCCTGGTGGGTGGGTGGGTAGGTAGCCTGGTGGGTGGGTGGGTAGGTAGCCGGGTGGGTAGGTAGCCTGGTGGGTGGGTGGGTAACTAGCCCGGTAGGTAGGTAGGTAGCCCGGTGGGTGGGTAGGTAGGTAGCCTGGTGGGTGCGTGGGTAGCCGGGTGGGTGGGTAGGTAGCCTGGTGGGTGGGCTGGTAACTAGCCCGGTAGGTAGCCGGGTGGGTGGTTAGGTAGGTAGCCGGGTGGGTGGTTAGGTAGGAAGCCTGGTGGGTGGGTAGCCGGGTGGGTGGGTAGGTAGGTAGCCGGGTGGGTGGTTAGGTAGGTAGCCGGGTGGGTAGGTAGGAAGCCTGGTGGGTGGGTAGGTAGCCGGGTGGGTAGGTAGGTAGCCGGGTGGGTAGGTAGGAAGCCTGGTGGGTGGGTAGGTAGCCTGGTGGGTGGGTAGGTAGGTAGCCTGGTGGGTGGGTAGGTAGCCTGGTGGGTAGGTAGGTAGCCGGGTGGGTAGGTAGGAAGCCTGGTGGGTGGGTAGGTAGCCTGGTGGGTGGGTAGGTAGGTAGCCTGGTGGGTGGGTAGGTAACCTGGTGGGTGGGTTGGTAACTAGCCCGGTAGGTAGCCGGGTGGGTGGTTAGGTAGGTAGCCAGGTGGGTGGTTAGGTAGGTAGCCGGGTGGGTGGTTAGGTAGGTAGCCGGGTAGCCGGGTGGGTGGGTAGGTAGCCTGGTGGGTGGGTTGGTAACTAGCCCGGTAGGTAGCCGGGTGGGTGGTTAGGTAGGTAGCCGGGTGGGTGGTTAGGTAGGTAGCCGGGTAGGTAGGTAGGTAGCCGGGTGGGTAGGTAGCCGGGTGGGTAGGTAGCCGGGTGGGTGGTTAGGTAGTTGAGTGGGTGGTTAGGTAGGAAGCCTGGTGGGTGGGTAGGTAGCCGGGTGGGTAGGTAGCCGGGTGGGTGGTTAGGTAGTTGGGTGGGTGGTTAGGTAGGAAGCCTGGTGGGTGGGTAGGTAGCCGGGTGGGTAGGTAGGTAGGAAGCCTGGTGGGTGGTTAGGTAGTCGGGTGGGTAGGTAGGTAGCCGGGTGGGTAGGTAGCCGGGTGGGTAGCTATCCGGGTGGGGGGCCCGACTGCTATCCTCCCTCCCTCCCTTCCTTCCTCACCTCGGGGGGCCCCCTCCCGATATGCGCGGCGGGAGAGTGAGCGGCAAATGCAGGAAGTCTTCAGGGCTCTCCAGGCATCCGCTAGAGGCCCAGCCGCTGAGTCTCCAATATGTCTCCAACTGGAGACATATTGGAGACCAAGCGGCTGGGCCTCTAGCGGATGCCTGGAGAGCCCTTCCTGCATTTGCCGCTCGCTCGCTCTCCCGCCGCGCATATCGGGAGGGGGCCCCCGAGGTGAGGGAGGGAGGGAGGATAGGAGTCGGGGGGCCCCCGGGAATAAAATAATAAAAAAAAAAAAAAAATATTAAAAAAAAAAAAAAAAAGTACTTAATGCCATGGGCCCCTGAAGAAAACGGAACTTCAGGGGCCCTCGTGCGGCGGCACGGCCTGCACGGCCGTATGTCCGCCCCTGAACGCCTGTATTGCTGCTTGTGGATAGACAGCAGAAGGATCTGGTGAGCGCATAAGTTTACCTGTTACTTACACCTTGGTGGGGTGGACGTTTGCTGTGTTCACATAAAGGAGAAGGTGGAGGTGTATTTATGCCTGGATACTACACTATGTGCTGCGCCTGCCTTTGTTTCCAAGTATAGAGTTGAAGACACCTGCATTTTCAGAGACTACTGCAGCCAAAAGGAAAAAATCAGCGGGCCAGGGGCTGCTTATATTGGGCCGTTGTTGCTGTTTGTCGTTGAGCAGCCACCCCATCTGGTGAGCGCATTGCATTTATTGCACAGGATGCTGCACTAGGGTGAGGTGGAGGTGCCAAAGAGAGTGTTAAGATACTGCACTATTGTGTGTGTTTTTTTTCTCTTGACATATCTGAAAGTACAAGTGTGTGGAGGACTGGAGATAATTACAGCAGGATTAAGAAGCTTCATGACCGATTGGCTATAGATGGCAAGCGTTTGCTGCTGTTTGTGATTGAGCAGCCACACTATCTGGTGAGCGCAATCTATATACATTATATCCGAAGTGTGCTACACCGGTGTGGGGCAGGTGAAGGTTATAATACTTTTGGCCAGACGTTATTACCCTATGTGGTGTGTTGTTTGTGTTTTCTCCCCTCTATGCAAATCGACCTGAGGGCTGCTTGCACTTTCTGGAAACCTTACAGAGGGAGTGAGGAGAAAGAGTCGTGTGAAACGTCACCCCGGGAGACTGTAGTAGCGCCTACACCTCTTGACTTATTTATCTGTGGCTATTACGGTGTGGCGAACCGGTACTGAGTAGAGGTGGAAAATTAATAACTGTGGGTGGAGAGCAACATCTCTGAGAACTTTTATATGGTAGTTTAGGGTAATGGGGCTCTTCTTGTCATTTCAGCATTAGGAGGGGGATAGAGAGATTCATGTACATCAAACTGTAATGAGAAATCACTAAAAGCCATGACTTCTGAATACTGCCAAATGCATTTTCTCCTCCAGATGGCGATGTTGGAGCTCAGATGGTGTTCGGACAAAACACAGCGCCCGCAAGTAATGAGAGTCCTACAACTGCCGTCACAACCATAACAACAGCCGAAACACAACTTACACTTCAAACTGAAAACATCACTACTGTGGCAAAACGTATCTCTGCCCCTCCTGAAACAACACAAGTACTGGCAAGCACTACTCCTCCGTTTACAACACCAGTACTCACTACCACTACTCCTAATACAAAACCAGTACTCACTACCACTACTCCTAGTACAAAACCAGTACTCACTACCACTACTCCTACTTTTACATCCCCAGTACTCACTACCACTACTCCTGCTAATACAACACCAGTACTCACTACCAATACTCCTCCTGACACAACTCAAGTACACACTACCACTACTCCTACTTTTACAACACCAGTACTCACTACCACTACTCCTCCTGACACAACATCAGTACTCACTACCACTAGTCCTCCTGACACAACACCAGTACTCACTACTACTGCTCCTCCAGACACAACACCAGTACTCACTACCACTACTCCTCCTTTTACATCACCAGCACTCACTACCACTACTCGTAGTACAAAACCAGTACTCACTACCACTACTCCTTTTACATCACCAGTACTCACTACCACTACTCCTAGTACAAAAACAGTACACACTACTACCACTACTCCTCCTGACACAACACCAGTACTCACTACCACTACTCCTAATACAAAACCAGTACTCACTACCACTACTCCTACTTTTACATCCCCAGTACTCACTACCACTACTCCTGCTAATACAACACCAGTACTCACTACCACTACTCCTCCTGACACAACTCCAGTACACACTACCACTACTCCTACTTTTACAACACCAGTACTCACTACCACTACTCCTCCTGACACAACACCAGTACTCACTACCACTACTCCTCCTGACACAACACCAGTACTCACTACTACTGCTCCTCCAGACACAACACCAGTACTCACTACCACTACTCCTCCTGACACAACACCAGTAGTCACTACTACTACTCCTCCTGACACAACACCAGTAATCACTACCACTACTCCTCCGGACACAACATCAGTACTCACTACCACTACTCCTGACACAACACCAGTACTCACTACTACTACTACTCCTGACACAACACCAGTAATCACTACCACTACTCCTCCGGACACAACATCAGTACTCACTACCACTACTCCTCCTGACACAACATCAGTACTCACTACCACTACTCCTCCTGACACAACACCAGTACTCACTACCACTACTCCTGACACAACAACAGTACTCACTACTACTACTACTCCTGACACAACACCAGTACTCACTACTCCTCCTTACACAACACCAGTAATAACTACCACTACTACTCCGGACACAACATCAGTACTCACTACCACTACTCCTCCTGACACAACACCAGTACTCACTACTACTACTCCTCCTGACACAACGCTAGTAATCACTACCACTACTCCTCCGGACACAACATCAGTACTCACTACCACTACTCCTCCAGACACAACACCAGTACTCACTACTACTACTCCTCCTGACACAACACCAGTAATCACTACCATTACTCCTCCGGACACAACATCAGTACTCACTACCACTACTCCTCCAGACACAACACCAGTACTCACTACTACTACTCCTCCTGACACAACACCAGTAATCACTACCATTACTCCTCCGGACACAACATCAGTACTCACTACCACTACTCCTGACACAACACCAGTACTCACTACTACTACTCCTCCTGACACAACACCAGTAATCACTACCATTACTCCTCCGGACACAACATCAGTACTCACTACCACTACTCCCCCTGACACAACACCAGTACTCACTACCACTCCTCCTCCTGACACAACACCAGTACTCACTACCACTACACCTGACACAACAACAGTACTCACTATCTCTACTCCTCCTTACACAACACCAGTACTCATTACCACTACTCCTCCTGACACAACACCAGTACACACTACCACTACTCCACCTAACACAACACCAGTACTCACTACCACTACTCCTCCTGACACAACACCAGTACTCACTACCACTACTCCTCCTGACACAACACCAGTAATCACTACCACTACTCCTCCGGACACAACATCAGTACTCACTACCACTACTCCTCCTGACACAACACCAGTACTCACTACTACTACTCCTCCTGACACAACACCAGTAATCACTACCACTACTCCTCCGGACACAACATCAGTACTCACTACCACTACTCCTCCTGACACAACACCAGTACTCACTACTACTACTCCTCCTGACACAACACCAGTAACCACTACCACTACTCCTCCTGACACAACACCAGAACTCACTACCACTACTCCTCCGGACACAACACCCGTACTCACTACTACTACTCCTCCTGACACAACACCAGTAAACACTACCACTACTCCTCCGGACACAACATCAGTACTCACTACCACTACTCCTGACACAACATCAGTACTCACTACCACTACTCCTCCTGACACAACACCAGTACTCACTACTACTACTCCCCCTGACACAACACCAGTACTCACTACCACTACTCCAGACACAACAACAGTACTCACTACCACTACTCCTCCTGACACAACACCAGTACTCACTACCACTACTCCTCCTGACACAACACCAGTAATCACTACCACTACTCCTCCGGACACAACATCAGTACTCACTACCACTACTCCTCCTGACACAACACCAGTACTCACTACCACTACTCCTCCGGACACAACATCAGTACTCACTACCACTACTCCTCCTGACACAACACCAGTACTTACTACTACTACTCCTCCTGACACAACACCAGTAATCAATACCACTACTCCTCCGGACACAACATCAGTACTCACTACCACTACTCCTCTTGACACAACACCAGTACTCACTACCACTACTCCTCCTGACACAACATCAGTACTCACTACTACTACTCCTCCTGACACAACACCAGTAATCACTACCACTACTCCTCCTGACACAACATCAGTACTCACTACCACTACTCCTGACACAACACCAGTACTCACTACTACTACTCCTCCTGACACAACACCAGTAATCACTACCACTACTCCTCCTGACACAACACCAGTACTCCCTACCACTACTCCTCCTGACATAACACCAGTACTCACTGCTACCACTCCTCTGGACACAACATCAGTACTCACTACCACTACTCCTCCTGACACAACACCAGTACTCCCTACCACTACTCCTCCTGACATAACACCAGTACTCACTGCTACTACTCCTCCTGACACAACATCAGTACACACTACCACTACTCCTGACACAACAACAGTACTCACTACAACTACTTCTGACACAACAACAGTACTCACTACCACTACTCCTCCTGACACAACACCAGCAATCACTACCACTACTCCTCCGGTCACAACATCAGTACTCACTACAACTACTCCTGACACAACACCAGTACTCACTACCACTACTCCTCCTGACACAACACCAGTACTCCCTACCACTACTCCTCCTGACATAACACCAGTACTCACTGCTACTACTCCTCCTGACACAACATCAGTACACACTACCACTACTCCTGACACAACAACAGTACTCACTACTACTACTTCTGACACAACAACAGTACTCACTACTACTACTCCTCCTGACACAACACCAGTAATCACTACCACTCCTACTCCTAACATAACACCAGTACTCACTGCTACTACTCCTCCTGACACAACATCAGTACACACTACCACTATTCCTGACACAACAACAGTACTCACTACAACTACTTCTGACACAACAACAGTACTCACTACCACTACTCCTCCTGACACAACACCAGCAATCACTACCACTACTCCTCCGGTCACAACATCAGTACTCACTACCACTACTCCTCCTGACACAACACCAGTACTCCCTACCACTACTCCTCCTGACATAACACCAGTACTCACTGCTACTACTCCTCCTGACACAACATCAGTACACACTACCACTACTCCTGACACAACAACAGTACTCACTACTACTACTTCTGACACAACAACAGTACTCACTACTACTACTCCTCCTGACACAACACCAGTAATCACTACCACTCCTACTCCTAACATAACACCAGTACTCACTGCTACTACTCCTCCTGACACAACATCAGTACACACTACCACTACTCCTGACACAACAACAGTACTCACTACAACTACTTCTGACACAACAACAGTACTCACTACAACTACTTCTGACACAACAACAGTACTCACTACTACTACTCCTCCTGACACAACACCAGTAATCACTACCACTCCTACTCCTAACATAACACCAGTACTCACTGCTACTACTCCTCCTGACACAACATCAGTACTCACTACCACTACTCCTCCTGACACAACACCAGTAATCACTACCACTCCTACTCCTAACATAACACCAGTACTCACTGCTACTACTCCTCCTGACACAACATCAGTACACACTACCACTACTCCTGACACAACAACAGTACTCACTACTACTACTTCTGACACAACAACAGTACTCACTACTACTACTCCTCCTGACACAACACCAGTAATCACTACCACTCCTACTCCTAACATAACACCAGTACTCACTGCTACTACTCCTCCTGACACAACATCAGTACACACTACCACTACTCCTGACACAACACCAGTACTCACTACAACTACTTCTGACACAACAACAGTACTCACTACCACTACTCCTCCTGACACAACACCAGCAATCACTACCACTACTCCTCCGGTCACAACATCAGTACTCACTACCACTACTCCTGACACAACATCAGTACTCACTACCACTACTCCTCCTGACACAACATCAGTACTCACTACCACTACTCCTGACACAACATCAGTACTCACTACCACTACTCCTCCTGACACAACATCAGTACTCCCTACCACTACTCCTCCTGACACAACACCAGCAATCACTACCACTACTCCTCCGGTCACAACATCAGTACTCACTACCACTACTCCTGACACAACATCAGTACTCACTACCACTACTCCTCCTGACACAACACCAGTACTCCCTACCACTACTCCTCCTGACACAACATCAGTACACACTACCACTACTCCTGACACAACAACAGTACTCACTACTACTACTTCTGACACAACAACAGTACTCACTACTACTACTCCTCCTGACACAACACCAGTAATCACTACCACTCCTACTCCTAACATAACACCAGTACTCACTGCTACTACTCCTCCTGACACAACATCAGTACACACTACCACTACTCCTGACACAACAACAGTACTCACTACAACTACTTCTGACACAACAACAGTACTCACTACCACTACTCCTCCTGACACAACACCAGCAATCACTACCACTACTCCTCCGGTCACAACATCAGTACTCACTACCACTACTCCTGACACAACATCAGTACTCACTACCACTACTCCTCCTGACACAACATCAGTACTCCCTACCACTACTCCTCCTGACACAACACCAGCAATCACTACCACTACTCCTCCGGTCACAACATCAGTACTCACTACCACTACTCCTGACACAACATCAGTACTCACTACCACTACTCCTCCTGACACAACACCAGTACTCCCTACCACTACTCCTCCTGACACAACATCAGTACACACTACCACTACTCCTGACACAACAACAGTACTCACTACTACTACTTCTGACACAACAACAGTACTCACTACTACTACTCCTCCTAACATAACACCAGTACTCACTGCTAAAAAAACTGAAACAAGAATTACCTTTATGTTCAGCTCTTCGTCACATCTTCAACCTGGTATGTATTTAGGATTTCGTAATTTTCATGATCAATATATTGATATAACTATATCCCCATTGTGCAGACAGAATTAAGATAGCAAGATCTCAAAAACAATATTTAGGTCCTTTATTCTAGAGTGGGCTTAAAGGGAATGTCCAAGCAAAATAAAAAAATGAGTTTCACTTACCTGGGGCTTTTACCAGCCCCATGCAGCCATCCTGTGCCCTCATAGTCACTCACTGCTGCTCCAGTCCCCCGCCTCCAGCTAGTTCTGCTTCTACCAGCCTCATGCAGCCATCCTGTGCCCTCGTAGTCACTCACTGCTGCTCCAGTCCCCCGCCGCCAGCTAGTTCTGCTTCTACCAGCCCCATGCAGCCATCCTGTGCCCTCGTAGTCACTCACTGCTGCTCCAGTCCCCCGCCACCAGCTAGTTCTGCTTCTACCAGCCCCATGCAGCCATCCTGTGCCCTCGTAGTCACTCACTGCTGCTCCAGTCCCCCACTGGCAGCTTTCCAACCTCGGAGGTCAGCGGGCCGCATTGCGTACATTTTTACGCATTCCCGCTAGTGCAGGAACATTAACACATACATTTGTACGCGTTACTGGTTCAATGCGTAAAAATTTACGCATTGAACCAGTAACGCGTAAAAATGTATGTGTTAATGTTCCTGCACTAGCGGGAATGCGTACAAATGTACGCAATGCGGCCCGCTGACCTCCGAGGTCGGCAAGCTGCCAGTGGGGGACTGGAGCAGCAGTGAGTGACTACGAGGGCACAGGATGGCTGCATGGGGCTGGTAGAAGCCATAGGTAAGTGAAACTCATTTTTTTATTTTGCTTGAACCTTCCCTTTAAATAGCTGAGACTTTTGTTTCCAGAACCTATTCACAAACCAAAGCCTATTTATAAGTTCCACCAACAGTCCAAGTTTTGACTTTTGGGAATATCTACAGTAGTAGTTCATTCTTATTGCTGTAAACATGATGATTTTAAAAAAAAATATTTTATTTTATTTTATTATTAAAAAAATATTTTTCCTATAACAGCTTTTGATCAGGAGTCAGGACAACTCAAGTTGCCTATGAGACTAGAATGTCCTGGATTTATTATGGTAGCTGTAGAGTGTTGTACCGTATTAGCCATCTGTGAAATCAGGACGTTTTGAATCAGGATGATACCATTTATTAGCTAAGTTGAAAGAAAAAAAGGAGATTAAGGTTTCGGCTAATAAGCCTCCTTCAGACTTGCTCTTTTTTTTATTTCAATTTACCCAATAAATGGTATCATCCTGATTCAAAACATCCTGCTTGGACTTAATATGAATCCTCACTATCGGTAGGTCTGTGGAATTAAATATGGAATCCACAATCACAGAGGCATTTTTCTGTAGATAGAACTGCTGGGTAACAAGAACTTTTGTGCGGTCCAAATGTTCATGGGATCTCCAGACTATTTTTTCTCCTACTCTATTGACATAAGTGAGCACTCCTATGTTCAGCAGTGTACATGGTACATGGTAAGGAGATGTATAGTCTAAAAATTAAGGAAAAACGTAAACGTCTTTTGCTCCAGATTCCTACTGCAGCTACTGCTGCATCCCTTGATCCCCATCCACCTTAAATAAAGGTTGATTTTCTACAATCTTAACTAGACACTCGTAATTTTTAGTCCACAGTACAAGTTCTCAGTCATTTTTCCAGTCTCTTTCTAGACCATCGATGTTCAGGAAACGGCATAGGCTTACCTGTCCTGCAACATGGGGCATCACTTTTGGCTGGTGTTTTAGGAAAATTCCGTTCTCCTTATGATTATGGCCTCAATTCACTAAGATCATGCTAGAGATAATAAAGTAAAGAAATGCTATGATGTACATGCGCTATTGCTCCATGCTCTGTACACACACTGCTGCTCCATGCTCTGTACATGCGCTGCTGCTCCCTGCTCTGTACACACGCTGCTGCTCCATGCTCTGTACACACACTGCTGCTCCATGCTCTGTACACACACTGCTGCTCCCTGCTCTGTACACACACTGCTGCTCCATGCTCTGTACATGCGCTATTGCTCCATGCTCTGTACACACACTGCTGCTCCATGCTCTGTACACTCGCTGCTGCTCCATGCTCTGTACATGCGCTATTGCTCCATGCTCTGTACACATGCTGCTACTCCATCCAAAGTCAGCTGCAGCAGGGAAAGAAAGGGCAGTGCTGTGAGCTGCAGGATGCCTGCAGATATTCTGGTGTCTCAACTTGTGCCTGTCCCCAGACACTGCACCAGCCCTGGTCTGAGGGGGGATTCCAGGCAGCTGTAATCCCCCCCCCCCCCCTGCATTTGCCTATGCTTACTTAACCTTTTTTGTGCATTTTGACGGAACCAGATGTCAAAGCAACCTGGACTGTACAGATGGTTGGATGAGCTCACACCGGCATTACCTACACATAACCTTCCCTTACCATTACTTGGCGTTTGCTACAAACCGGCGCTTTATCAAAGGAAACTGTGATGACAGATGGAGGTTAATTTTTCAAAATTGTTCTTTTTCACAATAGCAACAATATAATCCATCACAAGTAGTCCGATGGTGATTGTTATGGTGAACAGACAATAGATCTACAATATCTTAAAAAAAGAATCAAAAATAATTTTCCTCTGAAGAACAATCTATAGTAGGTTTTTAATACACAATACATGTAAGATTTATAAGTATACAGTACATTCGGCGTAACAATAACTTATGTGGCCTCATACATCTCTTTAAAAGATGTCAGCAACATATGGATGTGAACAATCAGAAATGCCTAAAGACGTTTTTCGGCATTCAAACAACATTTTGCAGTAAAAAGTCTTTAGACGTCCCCGGCATATAGAGGTGGAAATTCTCTAAATGTCTAAAGACAGCTGTGGCAATCTAAGGGTTAACCCTCCTGGCGGTTTGCTAAAAAATCGCCAGGGGGCAGCAAATCTTTTTTTTTTAATTTTTTTTTTTCATGTAGCAAGACAAAGTCTCGCTACATGATAGCCGCTGCTCAGCGGCATCCCCCCAGCCCCTCCGATCGCCTCCGGCGATCGGCGATCAGGAGATCCCGTTCAAAGAACGGGATCTCCTGGAGGGCTTCCCCCGTCGCCATGGCGACAAGGCGGGATGACGTCACCGACGTCGTGATGTCAAAGGGGATTCCTATCCACCCCATAGAGCTGCCTGGCACTGATTGGCCAGGCAGCGCACGGGGTCTGGGGGGGGGGCTGCGGCGTGACGGATAGCGGCGGATCGGCGGGTAGCGGCGGCGATCGGGCACTGCACGCAGCTAGCAAAGTGCTAGCTGCGTGCAGCAAAAAAAAATTATGCAAATCGGCCCAGCGGGGCCTGAGCGGTGCCTTCCGGCGGCATAGCCCGAGCTCAGCTCGGGCTTACCGCCAGGAAGGTTAAAAAGTTAAAATCGAGAGTCATGGGTTGGCCAACCTCACTCTAGAAGAATGAGCCAGCTCTTGAAAAAGATATTTATTGCTCAATGACTACGCATTTCACAGGTTGACCCTCAGGTTAGCAACAAGTTGTGCCTGGTAGCATACATGAGACAAGAATGAGCACCTCTAAATTCAATTTTCCTCTTTTTCTTAAATATCGCTTTTTTTTGTCTTTTTATCACTATATGTACCAGTTCTGATCATTAATCAACATCAGATTGAGTTGAAATGCAAATTCTAATTCAACAGGAAGAATGATATTTTAGGAGCTGATCTATTACCAATTTTGTAACAGTAATCGGATTCAAAATATTCTTACGGTGCGTTCACAATATTCACACTGTGGTGCATTGTAACATAACTTATAATTGCACAGCAATTGCGCAGACAACGGTCCGAAAATCCACGCTTCCACATTTGTGCCTCCGCGGTGCATCAGGTTCCCCCGCAATAACCTAAGCTCAACTCAGAGCTTCTGGACAATGCGCACATTACAACCACGTTTCAAATGTGTGGCGACAAGGTACTGTGGGTCACAATGTCCGTGTTACCAACATTTTTAAATCCATTGGGATGTTCCGCCTGCCTATCGCAACAGATTCAGTTTTAAATGACCTTGACCCTGAAGATCCCCGGTAAAGATTTGTCAGCTTTAGAATCTTTCTTTACTGCTCATCAAAAGTTAGTTTTAGCCAAACTATGCTCAAATCTCCGCATTCCAAATTGTGAAACCGCGGCCTGAACATCACCACCAAGAAGAGAAGAGATGGATGAACAGTCCACATTTCTGACGTTGATGACATCCACAGGAGGTTACAGTAAGTATCGTTGTTGTATTCATTTAGCAATGTATTTTCTGATGTACTTGTCCTGCAGGACTCGGAGCAGTGCAGAGCTCCACCAATATTTTTCAACAGACACAGGAAGGACCTTGTCGCGGTTCTGTTGCTCACAATCAATGGGCGTCACTGCAACCAAATAAACCTTGGTCAGTAAATGGAGTCAATGCATAGTAGCCTAAATGTCCAATTGCACGACAGGTATGTCCATAGGGGCTGAAACAAAGGGATGGATTTTAGCATAATTTATTTACCATATTTTTCAGAATATAAGACGCTCCAGAATATAAGACGTACCCAGGTTTAGAGGTAAAAAATCAGGGGGAAAAAGAAAAATACAAAACCTAGGTGCGTCTTTAGCTCAGGGGCATCTTATGGGCCTTAGCTTAGTTTCCAAGCTAGTCTATATACGTTACACTGACCAGCTACACTACACTAACCCCTGCTGCCCCTTCTAGTTACACTACAGTACACTAACCCCTGCTGCCCCTACTAGTTACTCTACAGTACACTAACCCCTGCTGCCCCTTCTAGTTACATTACAGTACACTAACCCCTGCTGCCTCTACTAGTTACACTACAGTACACTAACCCCTGCTGCCACTACCAGTTACACTACAGTACACTAACCCCTGCTGCCCCTACTAGTTACACTACACTACACTAACCCCTGCTGCCCCTACTAGTTATACTACAGTACACTAACCCCTGCTGCCTCTACTAGTTACACTACAGTACACTAACCCCTGCTGCCCCTACTAGTTACACTACAGTACACTTTTTTCAGAATATAAGACGCTCCAGAATATAAGACGTACCCAGGTTTAGAGGTAAAAAATCAGGGGGAAAAAGAAAAATACAAAACCTAGGTGCGTCTTTAGCTCAGGGGCATCTTATGGGCCTTAGCTTAGTTTCCAAGCTAGTCTATATACGTTACACTGACCAGCTACACTACACTAACCCCTGCTGCCCCTTCTAGTTACACTACAGTACACTAACCCCTGCTGCCCCTACTAGTTACTCTACAGTACACTAACCCCTGCTGCCCCTTCTAGTTACATTACAGTACACTAACCCC
Organism: Hyperolius riggenbachi; assembly: GCF_040937935.1. Lineage (NCBI taxonomy): Eukaryota > Metazoa > Chordata > Amphibia > Anura > Hyperoliidae > Hyperolius > Hyperolius riggenbachi. Next base: position 377,922,508 of record NC_090651.1, read on the forward strand.
TGCTGCCTCTACTAGTTACACTACAGTACACTAACCCCTGCTGCCACTACCAGTTACACTACAGTACACTAACCCCTGCTGCCCCTACTAGTTACACTACACTACACTAACCCCTGCTGCCCCTACTAGTTATACTACAGTACACTAACCCCTGCTGCCTCTACTAGTTACACTACAGTACACTAACCCCTGCTGCCCCTACTAGTTACACTACAGTACACTAACCCCTGCTGCCCCTACTAGTTACACTACAGTACACTAACCCCTGCTGCCCCTACTAGTTACACTACAGTACACTAACCCCTGCTGCCCCTACTAGTTACACTATAGTACACTAACCCCTGCTGCCCCTACTAGTAACACTACAGTACACTAACCCCTGCTGCCCCTACTAGTTACACTACAGTACACTAACCCCTGCTGCCCCTACTAGTTACACTACAGTACACTGACCCCTGCTGCCACTACCAGTTACACTACAGTACACTGACCCCTGCTGCCACTACCAGTTACACTACAGTACACTAACCCCTGCTGCCACTACCAGTTACAGTACCCACTACACTACACTAACCCCTGCTTCCCCTACTAGTTACACTACAGTATACTAACACCTGCTGCCACTACCAGTTACACTACCCACTACACTAACCCTTCCTGCCTCTACAAGTTACACTACCCACTACACTACACTAACCCCTGCTGCCCCTACTAGTTACACTACAGTACACTAACCCCTGCTGCCACTACCAGTTACACTACCCACTACACTACACTAACCCCTCCTGCCTCTACCAGTTACACTACCCACTACACTACACTAATCTCTGCTGCCCCTACTAGCTACACTACAGTACACTAACCCCTGCTGCCACTACAGCAAATTGAAAAAGCGGCAAGTAAAAATGAGGTCATAGTTATGGGCGACTTCAACTTTCCAGACATTAACTGGAGTATTGAGGCTACCCATTCTGGTAAAAGCAGCAGATTTCTGGCAGCACTACAGGACAATTACTTGACTCAAATGGTAACGGAACCAACTAGGGGGAATGCGTTACTGGATCTGATCATTTCGAATAGACCAGATAATGTATCAAATGTGCAGGTTCAAGAACATTTGGGAAATAGTGATCACAACATGATAACGTTTGATCTGGTGACTGATAGGCCACGGGGCAGCGGGACCACTAAAACTATGAATTTTAGAAAAGCAAAGTTCAATCAAATCAGGCAGGCACTAAGTTTGGTGAACTGGGATAATATACTACAAGGGGAGGACACTGAAGGGAAATGGCAAGCTTTTAAACGTATTCTCAATCAATATTGTAGTATGTATATCCCATATGGAAACAAAATGTCTAGGAATAAAAAAAGGCCTCTATGGATAAATAGAAAGGTTAAAGATAAAATGAAGAGGAAAAAGAATGCCTATAAGGTCCTAAAACAGGAGGGGACCGAGGCTGCACTAAGCAATTATAAGGAGTGCAATAAAAATTGTAAAAAAGAAATTAGGCTGGCAAAGATCGAAGCTGAAAATCAAATCGCTAGGGATATCAAATCTAACCCAAAAAAGTTTTACAAGTACATCAACTCTAAAAAAAGAAAGGTTGACTGTATAGGACTCCTAAAGGATGAGGGTGGGAACTCAATGGTGGATGACCAAGGTAAGGCAGAGTTATTAAATGCTTTCTTTGCTTCTGTCTTTACAAAGGAAACAGCACTGTTGCAAATTACAGAGGCGGAAGAGTCTCAATCTTCTAACTGTAATATTAAATACTTAACGCAGGAAGAAGTAAAGGCAAGACTAAATAAATTAAAAATAGACAAGGCACCTGGCCCGGATGGCATGCATCCTCGGGTGCTAAGGGAATTAAGTTCAGTTATAGATAAACCCCTTTATCTTATCTTTTGTGACTCTCTTGCAACTGGCAGAGTCCCAGTGGATTGGCGTACAGCCCACGTTTTCCCATTATTTAAGAAGGGCAAAAAATCAGATCCAGGAAATTATAGACCTGTAAGCTTAACATCAGTTGTATGCAAACTATTTGAGGGGTTACTAAGAGATACTATACATGATTTCATAGTAGAAAATAATCTTATTTCTCAGCATCAACATGGGTTTACTAAAGACAGGTCCTGTTTGACTAACATGCTCAGCTTTTATGAGGTAGTGAATGCTAATATGGATATTGGGAATGCTGTAGATGTGATATACTTAGACTTTGCTAAGGCATTCGACACTGTTCCCCACAAAAGTCTGGTGCAAAAGATGAGGATGCAAGGACTGGGGAAGAGTCTGTGTGCTTGGATAGGGAACTGGCTAATGGACAGAAAACAAAGAGTTGTGGTCAATGGATCATACTCAAAATGGGAGACTGTTAGCAGTGGGGTCCCACAGGGGTCTGTACTGGGTCCAGTGCTCTTCAATTTATTTATTAATGACCTAGTGGATACAGTAGTGAGCAATGTTGCTATTTTTGCAGATGATACAAAATTGTGCAGAATCATCAACTCTAAGGAAGATAGTGTTATATTGCAACAGGATCTGGATAGGATGGCTATATGGGCACATACATGGCAGATGAAATTCAATGTTGACAAATGTAAAGTCATGCATTTTGGTCGTACCAATGGTCTAACACCATACAAAATAAATGGGATACAGTTGGGGACATCAAACTTGGAGAAGGACTTAGGAGTACTCATCGACAACAAGTTAAATAATCGTACTCAATGCCAAGCCGCTGCAGCTAAAGCTAACAAAATTTTGGGATGCATTAAAAGGGAAATAAAAACTCGAGATGCTAGCATAATATTGCCCCTGTTTAACTCTCTAGTAAGGCCACATCTGGAATATGGAATTCAGTTCTGGGCACCACATTACAAAAAAGATATTGCAGTTTTAGAGCAGGTGCAGAGACGAGCAACAAAATTGATACGTGGGATGGAAGGTCTCACTTACCAAGAAAGGTTAGATAAACTGGGTTTATTTAGTCTAGAGAAAAGACGCCTTAGAGGAGATCTAATTAACATGTATAAATACATCAGAGGGCAATATAATAGCTTGGCGGATGAGCTTTTTGTCCCTAGGCCTTCTCAAAGGACTAGAGGACATGATCTGCGCATGGAGGAAAAACGTTTTAGCCATTTATTTAGGAAAGGGTTCTTTACAGTAAGAGTGATTAAGATGTGGAATGCATTGCCACAGGAAGTCGTTATGGCAAACTCTATACCTGCATTTAAAGGGGGCTTAGATGCTTTCCTTGCGTTGAATGACATCCATGGCTACAATTACTAGGTAATGCCAATGATGTTAATCCAGGGATTTTATGATCAACAGGGATATGTGAGGGAGCAGGCTGGAGTTGTACTTTGTACTGGTTGGACTCGATGGACGTATGTCTTTTTTCAGCCAGGGTAACTATGTAACTACCAGTTACACTACCCTCTACACTACACTAACCCCTCCTGCCTCTACCAGTTACACTACCCACTACACTACACTAATCTCTGCTGCCCCTACTAGTTACACTACAGTACACTAACCCATGCTGCCCCTACTAGTTACACTACAGTACACTAACCCATGCTGCCCCTACTAGTTACACTACAGTACACTAACCCCTCCTGCCTCTACCAGTTACACTACCCACTACACTACACTAACCCCTGCTGCCCCTACTAGTCACACTACAGTACACTAACCCCTGCTGCCACTACCAGTTACACTACCCACTACACTACACTAACCCCTCCTGCCTCTACCAGTTACACTACCCACTACACTACACTAATCTCTGCAGCCCCTACTAGTTACACTACAGTACACTAACCCATGCTGCCCCTACTAGTTACACTACAGTACACTAACCCCTGCTGCCACTACAAGTTACACTACCCACTACACTACACTAATCCCTGCTGCCCCTACTAGTCACACTACAGTACACTAACCCCTGCTGCCACTACCAGTTACACTACCCACTACACTACACTAACCCCTCCTGCCTCTACAAGTTACACTACCCACTACACTACACTAACCCCTGCTGCCCCTACTAGTTAAACACTACACTACACTACACTAGACTAGACTACACACTACACCACACTGCACACTACACTGCACTACACTATTCTTTCTGGTGTTATGCAGACACTACTGCAGCCAAATAGATCAGAAGAACTGCCAGGCAACTGGTATTGTTTAACAGGAAATAAGCATGGCAGCCTCCATATTCTTCTCAGTTCAGTTGTCCTTTAAAGTCTTAATGTAGTATTTGCCAAAATTATGTGTAAGTAAAAAAATATTTTTTTTCATTGGTGTCTCAATAATGGATGACAATAATGATCTGGCTTTTACTAGCATAGATAGATGGATAGATAACCAGTGACAAGAATTCAGAACAGCTCACCAGTTCTCCAGATTCACCCCAAGCATGTTGGAAGGAATCTGAAACTTTCTACTGAGTTCTTATTTCTGTCTATGCTCCCATTGGAAAATGTGCCTGGCCACTAGCAATACAATTTGCCGAAATATCGATTACCAACGATTCTTCGTATGAACGATTGGAAATGATCGTTTGTGACCACTACTGGACAAATTCCTAACCAATCCGATCAGATTGATGGAATCAAACCGAAAATCGGATCAATTTACTTAATATGATCAAATTGGTTAGGAGATTTTTGTCTCTTAGTGGTCCTAAATGATCATTTCCAATGGATCATAAAGATAATCATTTGTAATCGATTGCTTGGAAAATTGTATAACTAGTGGCCACCTTTACTCTGACATGTCACCTAACACAGCAACTAATCCTTTTTCTGTGTATTCAAAAGTAAAATACATTTTTGACTAGAGTTCCACCATAATATTGGGGTTGCAGTGTCTCTCCATACATTGTGCTAATGCTTCCTAATGAGAGGAAACCCAAGGTGAAAATAAACAGATGAAATATACAGTTGTATCTATCCTCCCACTCCTGGAAAAAAATACTTCTTTTTAAAAGCTTAAAAAGTAGGTTTAGTGTTGTATTGTCATTTGTCATATGCCTGATACCAACTTTCTTTGTCTCAGAGAGCTAAAATACATGAACTATCAGCATTTTTATCCATCCCCTGCTCCCAGAAACTGTTCTCTTCCAGGCAAGCGTTTTATAGCCATAGTTCCTTGTCAGTGAGAGATATGCTGCAATCCAATCAGGTTGCGACTGGAGAGAAACTGTCACTTGCATACCTGAATCTTTAACTCTTTCAGTCAGAAAAAAACAAGAAAATGAACACAGCCTAGTTATTTGTATGCCTGGCAATGTACATAGGCATGTCTATCTCATCATGTCACGTGTCACCTCGGTACACTTTTAAAGTGTACCCGAGCCGATATGTGACATGATGAGATAAATGTGTATGTACAGTGCAAAACATATTCATAACCAGTCGGTTTTACTTGTTTTATTTTGCTGCCTGAAATACTTAATTTCTAGGCATAGAAGTGACAGCTTCTGTCTTGTCGGTACCTTGTCAGGAATATAGTAATCATCACTGATAAGCAAATTACAGCCATAAAAGTTTTCCTGGCAGAATGCAACTTCTGAGGGCAGGGAGAGATAAAATACATGAACTATTGACCTTTTTCTAACTCTGGGACACTTAACAGGCTGCCACTGATTAGAGATAGTAAAACATTCAACCTACTTTCTGAATGTTTAAATATAAAAGAAAACCCTGGGATACTTTAAAAAGTCATTTTTAGGAGTAGGAGGATAATTATAAGTGTTTATCTTACCAGTTTATTTTCACTTTGGGTTCACTTAAAGAGACTCTGAAGCGAGAATAAAACTCGCTTTTTCCCTTATATTCAGCAGGGGCATGTTTGCCCCTGCTAAAACGCCGCAATCCCGTGGCAGAACGGGGGTCCTTTACCCCCCAAATCCCCCCCTGCAAAATCCACGACCAACTTGGTCGTAGATTTTGCTGCTCATGGAGGCAGAGCTTTCGGCTGTAGCCCTGCCTCCATGCGCGTCTATCAGCGGCGGATCTCCGCCTCTCCCCGCCCCTCTCAGTGAAGGAAGACAGAGAGGGGCGGGGAGAGGCGGCGATCAGCGCTGATAGACCCGCTGAGAGGCAGGACTGCAGCCATTAGCTCTGCCTCAACAGGAAGCACTCCCCGCAAGCACGGAGGGGATTTGGGGGGTTAAGACCCCCCGTTCTGCCGCGGGATAGTGGAGTTTTAGCAGGGGCAAACATGCTCCTGCTGAATATAAGGGAACAAGCAAGTTTTATCCTCGCTTCAGACTCTCTTTAAAGGTAGGAACACACTAGGCAGAATCACATATGAGTTTTCCATAACATATAGTAGACAACGCATAGGCGATTCTGCTTAGTGTGTTCCTACCCTGAATGGGAACTGAGCACTAAAGAACATCTCTGTACTCTCATCCGCAGACTACATCTCCCAGCATGCATTGAGAGAGAAACATTACCAGGAAGCATAACATGCGGTTAAGTTTCGGTTGGTTCCCAGAGAAAGTGGCGCATCCCATACTGGTCGGGGCCAGAGGAGCAGCATTCTGTAGGTAAGTAGTAAGGCTCACCCCAACTACTGCCCCCTAATGGTACACTGCTTTATGAACCTCCCTTATGGGGAGATTATTATTATTATTATTATTATTATTAATTGGATTTACTGTATATAGCGCCAACATACTCAGAACCGTACAATAAATTAGGTTACAGACAATGAAAATAGGGGAGACAGTCAGCACACAACAGACAATAAGCAATAGGGTACACAATGCCAGATCATAGACTAGAGCAATAGTCTCAGTAATTCAGGTTCATGTTATTCTGTGAGCAGAGTGCACAGATACACAAGGGGGGAGGGCCCTGCCAAAGGCTTACAATCTAAAGGGACATGATAGGAGGGAGCTGGGGTGAAGTATTGTAATATTGTAGAGAATTGCTGGTGAATTCTGGTAAATTCGATTTGATTGCTTCACCCTTATATTGATACCCTTTGAATGCAAATTGACGCAGGGGCGTAACAATAGGGGATGCAGCCCCTGCACCCGAGCGGGGCACAGGGCCCTTCTAGGGCCCGCTCAGAGACGTTTTGGGGGACAGGAAGGGTCACAGCATGAGGGGAAAGATGTCCACACATTGGCGGGGTGGAGGGGCGGTATCCCCCTCACCTTGGGCTCTCCCCTCTGCACTCCCCTCCTGCATCAATAATCAGTGGCTGGCAGCGGCAGATACACATACCTCCATCCATGCGCTGGAGGTTCTGATGTCTAAGTGTCTGATGCTACTTCCTGTTTAAACAAGAAGTAGCATGAGGCACTTAGAGATGGACCTCCGCGGTGCATGGAGGTATGTGTATCTGCCGCTGCCAGCCACTGATTATTGATGCAGGAGGGGAGTGCAGAGGGGAGAGGCCAAGGTGAGGGGGGGACCATCCCCCCTCCCCGCCGATGTGTGGACATCTTTCCCCTCATGCTGCATCCGCGACCCCTCCTGTCCCCCAAAACGGCCCTAAACGGGCCAGGGGGGGGGGGGGGGAGGGCCCGATCCAAATTTTTGCAGGGGGCCTGTGGTTGTCTAGTTACACCCCTGAACTAACGTCAGACGATATACATAAGATGCAGTTGGATCATGTGCAGTCATATGGAATGAGACACACACAGGCAATTCTCACAGACATTGCACTGCGGGCAATTCCACAACCATTAATATAAAAACTTCCATACACGTGAGTGGTGTTTGGAATTTAATGTTACTAAAAACTCTGCTTTCATTTCAGTTTGCAGCCAGCTGGAAGTTTCTAAACTTTGACGGTAAGCTCAAATTGCAACCATGGCAACAGTGCTCTTGTAGTACAGATCATAACAAACTTGTCACTCATTTTTAACACCTGGAGTAATCCACTGACTGGTGGCGAAGTCTGACATTCCTATCCTCCAATGTATGTTAGAAACACAATGGACTGTCTGTGTTGTCCAGGTGCATAAAGAAACAGGCAAGCAGTGGTGCAGCTAGAGACTGAGGGCTCCATAGCAATATTTGAATGGGGCCTTTAGATCTAGGCACTCTTGAGCAATGCCATCTGCTTCTACCCTATGGATATGAGTTGACTGGGCTATTTACATGTCCATGCAATGTACTGTGTATGGTCCATAGGCAATGAGACAAAGTCAGAGGGTGGAGAAACAAAGGGAATGTTAATAGTGAATACGCATGCATGAAAAAAAGGGCGCCAAGAAAAAAGGGCCCAGCTGGATAATGAAATGGCGGCGGTTGATAACAAAATCTGATAACGATAAACATTGTTGTAAAACTTGGTTATCGATAAATACAGTTTTAAAACAGACGACAGATAATAACGAAAAGATATTAACGTTAAAAATTGTTACGTAATTCAACAGTACAGCTTAACACAACCCTACTCTCACACAGAACCCTCCCTTGGTGGTGCCTAACCCTAAACATCCCACCCGGTGGTGCCTAACCCTAACCACTCCCCTGGTGGTGTCTAAACTCCTCAGTGGTGCCTAACCCTAACCACTCCCCTGGTGGTGTCTAACCTCCTCAGTGGTGCCTAACCCTAACCACTCCCCTGGTGGAGCCTAACCCCCTCAGAGGTGCCTAACCCTAACCACTCCCCTGGTGGTGCCTAACCCTAAACATCCCCCCCGGTGGTGCCTAACCCTAACCACTCCCCTGGTGGTGTCTAAACTCGTCAGTGGTACCTAACCCTAACCACTCCCCTGGAGGAGCCTAACCCCCTCAGTGGTGCCTAACCCTAACCACTCCCCTGGTGGTGCCTAACCCCCTCAGTGGTGCCTAACCATAACCACTCCCCTGGTGGAGCCTAACCCCCTCAGTGGTGCCTAACCCTAACCACTCCCCTGGTGGAGCCTAACCCCCTCAGTGGTGCCTAACCCTAACCACTCCCCTGGTGGTGCCTAACCCCCTCAGGGGTGCCTAACCCTAACCACTCCCCTGGTGGTGCCTAACCCTAAACATCCCCCCCGGTGGTGCCTAACCCTAACCACTCCCCTGGTGGTGTCTAACCTCCTCAGTGGTGCCTAACCCTAACCACTCCCCTGGTGGAGCCTAAACCCCTCAGTGGTGCCTAACCCTAACCACTCCCCTGGTGGTGTCTAACCCCCTCAGTGGTGCCTAACCCTAACCACTCCCCTGGTGGAGCCTAACCCCCTCAGGGGTGCCTAACCCTAACCACTCCCCTGGTGGTGCCTTACCCTAAACATCCCCCCCGGTGGTGCCTAACCCTAACCACTCCCCTGGTGGAGCCTAACCCCCTCAGGGGTGCCTAACCCTAACCACTCCCCTGGTGGTGCCTTACCCTAAACATCCCCCCCGGTGGTGCCTAACCCTAACCACTCCCCTGGTGGTGTCTAACCTCCTCAGTGGTGCCTAACCCTAACCACTCCCCTGGTGGTGCCTAACCCCCTCAGTGGTGTCTAACCCTAACCACTCCCCTGGTGGTGCCTAACCCCCTCAGTGGTGCCTAACCCTAACCACTCCCCTGGTGGTGTCTAACCCCCTCAGTGGTGCCTAACCCTAACCACTCCCCTGGTTGCTATATAATGTGTGTATTTTCGCACAGGTTATCAAGAAATGCAACATAGGGCCAGTGCACACCGAAAAGCGATAGCAACATCGTAAAACGCTCAGCACTTTTAGAAGTGATTTTTCTAAGCGATTCTAGGCATGTGCCCAGAGACTTTCTATTTAAACCTAGCGATTATAGGAGCGTTTTTGTGTAGGGATTTTCTATTTTAAATACAGTAGAGCTGCAAGTACAGGTTTTGTATTAAAAAAAAACGCTTGGAAAATTGCTCAGAGCGATTTTTCACTTTCCTATAGTTAAAGCGGTATAAGACCCTGACACAATATTCAATAAAAACATGTTTTCCTACTTTGTATATGCCATATGGTTAGCATATTTGCTTTTGTGCATAAGTATTATTATTCATTTAGAAATTATACGTTCCTAAAGTACACTTATTTTACTCTGAGAGCTGACTTTGCATTTTATTTATAACTGCTTTATTCATCCTCTAACTTAATCAGAAAGCATCAGAGAGCATTTATGCTTGTCTGACTTTGTTCAGGGGACTTGGCAGTGTGAGAAAGGCTTTGTTTACATTCCTCACGTGATACAATTAAACACAAGATAACATTATGTAAAGTTTGGAAGCGGCCAGCTCTGCAGGAAGGGAAGATTCTAAAGCCGCATCTACACACGTAGATGCGGCCGCGATGCTCCTTATCAATCGAGCCGCTGATGCTGCTCGATTGATAAGATCCAACAGGACGGATCTTGCTTCCGCCGATCCCCTGCTCGCTCCCCGCGAGGGGACAATGGCAGGGAATCGAGCGGAAGATAAGCGGCGCCGGCGGGGACGAGCGGGGAATCGAATGCGGCGCACGCGCGGTGAGCGGGGACTCGGCGGGCACGCGCGGGTACGTGGAAGAGGCGATCCGGCAGCTAATCGAGCCGCCGGATCGCAGCCTCATCTATGCGTGTAGATGAGGCTTAAAGCCTGTGTTAACCCTTTGAATGCAGTTCTAGTAAAAAAAAAATGCTGGTTGTATAAAATATGCTGTAAATAATCTATTAGAGCAAAGTAGAAATGCTGGGTTTCATTCCGCTTTAACATTGAGGCTGAATTGCCTCAAAAATCAGCAGAAATGCTGCAGGACCTGCGTTTGCATTTGGGAGAAAATCACATCGCTCTGGTGTGCGCCATCCCATTCAAATACATTAGCCGAGCGCTTTTGAAAGCACTTAGAAGCGCTCTTGGTGTGCACCAGCCCATAGAAAGTGTTTTAGGATAAGGTGATCCATTACAACCTTGAACATGCCCTTAGTGAGTTTACACTCGATAAGGTGTTGTGCAACACCAACTGTTCTGGTTCATGCATTGATTTGCACATTGTGCGCTGTGTTATGAACAAGGTGCAATGCATGCGTGACGCATTGCACATTGTGCGAACTTAGCCTGATGCCATCTTAATGAGCTAGACAAAGCTTAAGTACAAAATAAATGAAAAATAACTTTACGCCCTGCAAGTGGGAGGCTCCACACATCACCATGTTGAGTACTATCACTTTTATCACTAGATATAGATAATTCCGTTGTGATAAGTAGCTATAAAGTTATTGGCGAATGAATGGGAGGATCGCTGACAGGTGAAAATTGCTCAGGTCAAGAAGGGGAAAAACCCCTTAGTAGGAAAGTGGTTAAAGGAATTAATCTGAATCTCATGGTAAATGTGACAAACACCCGCTAATCCAGTTTTACAATGCCACAGCTGCCATTCAGGTCTCATGCACTACATGCTTCTGATGGCATATACATTGTGAGCAAAGTAAACATTTACGATTGGATGTTGTGCCCATATAGGATACAATCTCGATTGTAGGCACAATTGGTAAAAATTGTAGCCTCCCGCGCCCTCCGCGCATGTGCAGTACCACAGAGCCTGCAGCTCCGACTTACTGTGCATGGGCAGGTGGGCTGGGTCAGCTATTGCGTGACCATGCTGGAGGAAGAGGAGCTGCGCGGCCCCGATATGATCTTCTGGGGGGCCATGCTCAGCGACACGGGACAACGAAGTAGCGAGAGAAGCCTCAATAGGATCCTGGGGCTTCCCTCCCTTTAGATAAGTATCTAATTTTGTACCCGAGCTTTGGCTTTGGGTACTCTTTAAATGTCCCTACATGAAAATACATCAATTGACCGTTTCCTTTATCTCCCTGCACTCAGAAGTTGTATTCTGCCTGGAAAACTTTTATGGTTATAATTTGCTTATCAGTAATGTAACACTGTTGAGCTGTATCTTGACACTGCTGCTGTTGTGTTCTATCTTATTATTTATATTGTTTATATCACATTATCTATTTTGTTTACCTTAACACATTTCCCGGGCATGACCCAGTCCTCCGTGGCGAATAAATTTGATTCTGATTCTGTTTAGAAAAATGAGTAAAATTCAATATGGCTCTCTCTATAGTCACCAGGGCCAGATTTGTATCTTTTAGTGCCCTAGACCAACTGTAAACTTTCTTCCACCTGAGCACCATGGTGGGCACCATTCCACCTGAGCGTGTGGTGCCCACCGGCTTCCTGAGTGTAGCCACGCCCCCTGCAGAAAAACATCACTGTGTTATCTCTATGCAACATAATGAAAACACCATGGCAGTTTACTGCAGAGGGCGGGTCTACACACCCAAACTCGGCAGACATGGAGGGATTCAGGAGGAAAAGACTCAGCAGGTAATTATAACTTTACAGTATATTAGCAGAGGACCCATCAAATATGTGGAATTTGCACTGGAGGTCCCCTTTAAGAGTAGAAAGTTGGTTGTGGGACTTTCTCACGCAAACATCACCGTCAAGCATGTCAAGCACTTTCCACGCTGATCTTATCAACCCATGTTCTTGTCATGCCTCTTCGCCCGCACGTACTTCATGTTGTGTCGCTGTTGATACAAAAACATCAGATGTTATCAGCTTTCATCATTGACGTATACTTTAATCCAGCGATTCTAAAAGAAACATGGTTCCATCCTATTGTGAGTTTATGCTTTAAAGTTTGAAGTAAAAAACTTCATAGTTTACCCATTGCCTTATCTCTCATTTCCTCCAAAAGTGATTATACAAACTTTCCCCTAAACTTTCGCAATTATGCCCATACATATTTACTATTGTAAAATCAATGGCTGTTGGGTAATCTATTTATAATTTTGTGTAATTTTCATGTAATTTTGTGCCGATTTTAAAGGATACCCCAGGTGACATGTGACATAATGAGACAGACATGTGTATGTACAGTGCCTAGCCCACTAATAACTAGGCTGTGTTCCTTTTTTTCTTTCTCTGAAAGAGTTAAATATCAGATATGTAAGTGGCTGACTCAGTCCTGACTCAGACAGGAAGTGACTACAGTGTGACCCTCACTGATAAGAAATTCCAACTATAAAACGCTTTCCTAGCAGAAAATGGCTTATGAAAGCAGGAAAGAGATAAAAAGGATCAATAGTTCATAGATTTTAGCTCTGGCATACTTCAATGAATGTGTCATGTGTCATTTCTGCCGCCAGGACGTGAAGCTCGCGTCCGGGCGGCTGCTCTGCTGCTGTGCTGCGCTTCGGCGCGCTCCCGCACGCGATCGCGGGCACGCCCCCGTGCTGTCCCCCTGTAGCCCTGTGATCAGTGAACGGGAACATGGTTCCCAATCACTGATCCGTGTCCCCAGCAGAAAAACCCAAGCGCTCTTACAAGAGGCTTCAGTCTTTCTGCACCTAAAGTTTTCTGCGTCCCCCTTGTGCTTCCGGTTAGCAAGAAGCACAAGGAGGAAAAAAAGAACTCAAGGTGGCCAAATAGTAAAACTACATCTACATATTTTTTACATTACAATTTACCCATATAATAACATTAAAACATTTTGTTTATTTCCCACACCAAAATATTACCCAAATAAAATGTTTAATGGCAAAAAAAAAAAATACAATTTAAAAAAAAAAAGACATAAATTAGTTACCTAAGGGTCTGAACTTTTTAAATATGCATTTGAAGGGGGTATACCACAAACATTTTTTAAATTATAAGCTTGTAAATAGTGATGGATGCAAAACGGAAAAAATGCACCTTTATTTCCAAATAAAATATTGGCGCCATACATTGTGATAAGGACAAAATTTAAATGGTGTCATAACCGAGACAAATGGGCAAATAAAATACATAGGTTATAATTATGGTAGCGTGGATTATTTTAAAGCTATAATGGCCAAAAACTGAGAAATAATGAATTTTTTCCATTTTTTTCTTATTAATCCTGTTAAAATGCATTTATAAAAAAATGATTCTTAGCAAAATGTACCACCCAAAAAAAGCCTAATTAGTGGCAGAAAAAACAAGATATAGATCAATAAATTGTGATAAGTAGTGATAAAGTTATTAGCGAATGAATGGGAGGTGAAATAAGGTGAAAAATCCCCGCGGGCTGAAATGGTTAACCCTCCTGGCGGTATAAAAAAATACGCCAGGAGGCAGCGCGGCAGTTTTTTTTTAATTTTTTTTTTTCTATATCATGTAGCGAGCCCAGGGCTCGCTACATGATAGCCGCTGCTCAGCGGCATCCCCCCGCCCTCTTCGATCGCCTTCGGCGATCTCCGATCAGGAAATCCCGTTTAAAGAACGGGATTTCCTGGAGGGCTTCCCCCGTCGCCATGGCGACGGGCGGGATGACGTCACCGACGTCACTGACGTCGGGTCGTCATTGGGAGTCCCGGGCCACCCCTCGGCGCTGCCTGGCACTGATTGGCCAGGCAGCGCACGGGGTCTGGGGGGGGGGCCGCGCGCCGCACCGTATAGCGGCGATCGGGCGCGCGGCGGCGATCGGGGTGCTGGCGCAGCTAGCAAAGTGCTAGCTGCGTCCAGCAAAAAAAAAATTAAACAAATCGGCCCAGCAGGGCCTGAGCGGCACCCTCCGGCGGCTTACCCCGAACTACGTTCGGGGTTACCGCCAAGAAGGTTAAACATAAAATAAAAACGTGGAATATCTTAAAAAGTCATTTTTAGGAGAAGGAAGATAGATACAATAGTTTATTTCATTAGTTTATTTTCGCTTCGGGTGTCCTTAAAGAGCATAGCCCCCATACATGCTATTGTCACCAACATTTCTACATATGTTAAGTACAATAGTGGGTATAAGTAAAAATAAAAAAATTAAATTTTCAAAAAAGACCATGTAGTTATGGAGAAAATTGATTTTAAATATTCAAAGGAAAAATGTTTTTTTTATACTGGCATTTTCTGAGTTTAAAAAACATTTTTCCTTTGCATGTTTAAAATCGATTTTCTCAAAAAAAAAAAGTTTTTTAGTTTATTTTTATTTTTTTTTAACTGTACCCACTATTCTCCTTAACATTTGTAGCAATTTTGGTGACAATAGCATGTATGTCGGCACAAAATTATAAAAAATTAGGCGAAAATGTGAAATTATGGTTCCTTATTACATTGCAGCCTAAATTAATTAAGATTTTTAACCGAAATTTCGCATTACGATTTCACATTGTCATAACGCACTTCAATGCGAAATTTGGGCTCATCGCTACCTCCAATGGCTTTCGCGTAAGTCTGTTTCCTGTCGCTGAGGCAGGGGTCACATTGGGTGAAATCTCAGGTGTTTTGCTGCAATGCGAAATTGCACATGAAAATGCAAGTGATGCTTTCCTACGGGGACCCGGCATTTTCAGGAGGCATCTGCAATGCGGTATAGCATTTTTTTTTTTAAATACAACCTGCACTACTTTTCCACTCAACGCATGGGACTCCAAATTGGGGTTCACTGGCCACTGTAAAGAAATGCCTGTGCTCAACTGCAAACAAAATGGAAATATTGTGTAGCAAAGCGCTTGCCAGGAATCATCTGTGTCTCCTCCAGACATAAATGTGATATTTGAGAATGTACTTATTAGGGTGGAAAGTAATTGTCCATTTTCACGCACCCCCCCCCCCAATCCCCCCTCTCCCAATCCCCCCCTCTCCCACACACACACACACACACACACACACACACACACACACACACACACACACAAATACACACACACACACACCACACACACACACTACACACACACACTGAGACACACACACACACAGACACACAGACAGACAGACACACACAACACACACACATACACACACACACAGACACATACACACACAGACAGACAGACAGACAGACACAAATACACACACACACAGACAGACACACACACAGACACACTTCCTCCCTGCCTCCCTCTCTCCCACTTCATCCCTGCCTCCTCTCTCCCACTTCCTCCCTGCCTCCCTCTCTCCCACTTCATCCCTGCCTCCTCTCTCCCACTTCCTCCCTGCCTCCCTCTCTCCCACTTCCTCCCTGCCTCCTCTCTCCCACTTCCTCCCTGCCTCCCTCTCCCACTTCCTCCCTGCTTCCCTCTCTTTCACTTCCTCCCTGCCTCCCTCTCTTTCACGTCCTCCCTGCCTCCCTCTCTTTCACTGCCTCCCTGCCTCCCTCTCTCCCACTTCCTCCCTGCCTCCCTCTCTCCCACTTCCTCCCTTCCTCCCTCTCTCCCACTTCCTCCCTACTTCCCTCTCTTTCACTTTCTTCCAGCCTCCCTCTCTTTCACTTCCTCCCTGCCTCCCTCTCTCCCACTTTCTCCCTGCCTCCTCTCTCCCACTTCCTCCCTGCCTCCCTCTCTCCCACTTCCTCCCTGCCTCCCCTCCCCCACTTCCTCCCTGCCTCCCTTACTTTCACTTCCTCCCTGCCTCCCTCTCTCCCACTTCCTCCCTGCCTCCCTCTCTCCCACTTCCTCCCTGCCTCCTCTCTCCCACTTCCTCCCTGCCTCCTCTCTCCCACTTCCTCCCTGCCTCCCTCTCTCCCACTTCCTCCCTGCCTCCTCTCTCCCACTTCCTCCCTGCCTCCCTCTCTCCCACTTCCTCCCTGCCTCCTCCTTCCCACTTTCTCCCTGCCTCCCTCTCTCCCACTTCCTCCCTGCCTCCTCTTTCCCACTTCCTCCCTGCCTCCCACTCTCCCACTTCCTCCCTGCCTCCTCCTTCCCACTTCCTCCCTGCCTCCCTCTCTTCCACGTCCTCCCTGCCTCCCTCTCTTCCACGTCCTCCCTGCCTCCCTCTCTTCCACGTCCTCCCTGCTTCCCTCTCTTCCACGTCCTCCCTGCCTCCCTCTCTTCTACGTCCTCCCTGCCTCCCTCTCTTCCACGTCCTCCCTGCTTCCCTCTCTCCTATGTCCTCCCTGCTTCCCTCTCTTCTACGTCCTCCCTGCTTCCCTCTCTTCTATGTCCTCCCTGCTTCCCTCTCTTCTACGTCCTCCCTGCTTCCCCCTATTCCTGGTTTTCCCTGCCTCCCCCTCCTTTTTTCTCTTTTTCTTGTCATTTCTTTCATCCCATGTATTCCTTTCCTCCTTACTCTTCCTTCCATTCTTTCCTCCATAGGTCTCCTTTATCCTTTCAGCTCATTTTCTGACAGTGTCACTCCCAAGTCTAATGATGGAGGATCCCCGGCATTACCAATTACTTTCCCAATTCCAATATTTGGGAAAAATGTTTCTTCTTTTTATGTGAGTATATTAAATATTGCAAGTTTATTACTGTTTTATTTTATTCCTCATCTTTGTTCATACCTATTATGAATTTATTGAATCGTTTGTTTACATAGTGCTGTGTGTGGCAACATTTGGCAGTGATTGGCCCATCATGATTGAAAGTGTGTACCAGGCTTCAGTGGAGAGAGTTTTCATAATTCAAATACTATTTGGTTTATCAAAGATTTAAAGTAGTTCTATGGTGGGTTTAAAAAATTCTACACATTCCAAAACACATCTTCAGATGTAGACAGAGCTCCCACCAAAATCCTGGTGACTGGTTGAATATGAAGAGTGTACAGTTGTTTGGAAACCAAAATAAAAGTAAAATGAATAAACACATTCCGAGGACAGACACCAGCAGACTCGTAGGATGCTGGCGGCCTGTAGAAGAAAATATAAACTGTACAAACTACGTGACTGTTATGCTAAAAAGTGAAACTGCACCATCACAATGCATGACCAAACTAACGATACTCTCAGAGCGCGGAACCTTGTGACTCCTGCTTTAACCTATGATCAGTCTCAAACCAATTCATATGCTCCTGTGGAGCTTCTGCTGAGTTCTATATGCTGTTGCCCAAGGGCCATCTGGAGAGAAGGCCCTATAAGGTACAATAAAATAAAAGCGTATACTCTTTATTAATTAAAATGATAGTACATGTGTATGTTTTTTCGCCTTCCTCTGGATCAACAGGGATATGTGAGGGAGCAGGCTGGTGTACTTTGTTCTCTGGTTGAACTTGATGGACGTGTCTCTTTTTTCAACCTAAATAACTATGTGTTGTTAACGTCAGTCAAGGGGAAAAGTACTGGCGGGGTCCTCGTTGTTCCTTCACCACTGGTTATTATATGGAGTGGGTTGTAACTATCAGGTCCCCCAACAACATCTTGTGTAATCGGGATTCACACAAGCAGTCGTCAGCAAATGCTGGTGGAGCAAAGGATGAAACCTATACTGTATGCTAAGAGGTGTTCATATGTATATACAGTGTCTAACCATCAATATTCAACTAGTTTCACCCCAAAGGGCCATGTCAGGAGTTCTAATGTGCCAGTGTATCTACAATATATACAATAACATCCCCCACCAGGTTACATCAACAAAACCCAGCAATAACCCAAGTCCAACTTCGGCTATTGCTGCCAGGGATTTTTACATATGAGCACCTCTTACAATATAATATAGGTTAGTGCACATACTGTGTGCGGGACTATCAGTAGAAATGGCCTGACCCTCCGATTTTCGGTTCGCGAACATCTGTGAAAGTTTGGTTCGCGCGAACTTCCGCGAACCGCAATAGTCTTCAATAGGGAGGCGAACTTGGAAAACTAGAAAAATTTATGCTGGCCACAAAAGTGATGGAAAAGATGTTTCAAGGGGTCTAACACCTGGAGGGGGGCATGGCGGAGTGGGATAGACACCAAAAGCCCCGGGGGAAAATCTGGATTTGACGCAAAGCAGCGTTTTAAGGGCCAAAATCACATTGAATGCTAAATTGCAGGCCTAAAGTGCTTTAAAACATCTTGTATGTGTATACATCAATCAGGGAGTGTAATTAAGGTACTGCTTCACACCGACACACCAAACTCACTGTGTAATGCACCGCAAACAGCTGTTTGTGTAGTGATGGTCGTACTGGACTGGTGCGTACCATGGCTAGAGTACAGGTCGTGGCGGTTTTCAATCCCATATGGTCGCCGGGTCGAGGTAGCTGAATGACAGAACAGTGACTGTCCAGCTGATCAAATTTAGTCTGTCCACAATGAAGCAACAACCTTATTATCTTGGGTGTGCCATCCCCCCCCCCCCCCCGCCCGATACACTCATATAGCCGGCGGTCATTGCTTCATTGTGATACACAAGCCCCTTCACAGCGGCCTTAAAAATTCAGCAATCCGCCTGGAGTCCTGGACCCTATTGGTGATGGCGGAGAAGGCAGTCAAGCGGCCTGCAGGCAGAGATGCTGCGTGGGGACTGGGGACCAACTTAGTCTTGGGGCAGGCAGTCACACAGCGTGCAGGCAGAGATGCTGTGTGTGGGAACTGACTTAGTCTTCGGGCAGGCCTGACCGCGCTTTGCAGACCAGGCATCCGTGGTCAGATGGACCCTTGACCCAACACTGTGTGCCAGAGATGACACCACTTGCCTTTCAACATCACAGTACAGTTTGGGTATCGCCTTTTTTGAGAAATAATTGCATATCTTCCACTGCGGTGTGTGGATTTGCTTTTGTGTGCTTATTTCCCTCAGGTGGTCATCCCATTGCAGTTTGTGCTTTGTAATCATGTGCTTTCGTAAGGTAGTTGTCCCTACGCGGGTCTTGGTCTTTCCACGGCTCAATTTTCGGTGGCAGAGAGTACAGACGGGATTGCTCTCATCTGAGGCAGACACACAAAAAAATATCCACACCTCTGAGCACTGGAGTGATGGCACTTTGGTGGTGGCGGCCGACTGAGTGTTAAGTGGGGTGCCAGAATCAGAGCAGGAGGAGGAAGATATGTCTCGCTTTCGTGCGGAAACTGAGGAAGATGAGGTGTTCTGTGTTAAATAGTCAACTACGTCCTGACAATATTGGGGGTTGATGGCACGTGCCTACTTCTGAACACTGTACTTTGGTCGAGGGCCGCATGAAATCATGACAGCACGACCTCGAACAGACCTGCCAGGTGGCCTGCCTCTGCCTTTTGTTTTGTCCATATTGGGGGGGATGAAGTAAAAGGTATGCACTGACTTGACTAATACAATGTGCAGTCAGTCACACAGGTGCAGTTAACAGGTATGCACGGAGTGGTATATCACACTGCGTGCGCTCACATAGGTAGGTGGGTGCACTGAAGTGAACAACAGGTAGTAGGTATATGCAGTGATGGGTATTACATGTGCACCTGTCACACACAGACAGGTACCGGACAGGCACAGTGACACTGACTGACAGGGCTGTATATAATGCAAGTCGGCCACAAAAAAAAAAAAAAAATAGATCACAAGAACAAGATTAGCTCTCAAAAGAGCTGTTGAGGGGTGCTTTTTTTAGCAATAACAATCAGCCAGGAGCAAGCTAACAAGCCTATAAGAGCCTAACCAAGCTCTCCCTATGAGAGTCTGCAGCAGCTCTCCCTTCCCTAATTACTGCAGGCACACGAGTGCCTGCCTTTTATAAGGGGGGTGGGGCTCCAGGAGGGAGTGTAGCCTAATTGGAGGGCCAAAGTTGACCCTCATGGTGCACTATGGGGGCGAACCGAACTTCTGGAAAAGTTCCCGGTTCGCCGCGATCGCGAACCACGGATGTTCGCCGGAAACCGTTCGCCGGCGAACCGTTCGGGCCATCTCTAGTTATGACATTGATGTGGGGAGGTACACATTCTTGAAGAGATGCATCTTGAGTATTTGTTTGAAGGTGTTGAATAATAGGGCAAGCCTGGTGGGTGGTGGAAGGGATTTCCAGAGAGTGGGGGAAGTTCTTGAGAAATCTTACAGTCTTGCATGAGAGTAGGAGATGTGTGGGTTAGCCAGGCAGAGGTCGATGGAGAATCGTAGAGGGTGGCAGGGGGTATGTCTGTATGTCTTTAGACTATATTAGGGGCATAATAACGGATTGTTGTCAATCATTCTCCACTCTGGTTAGAGACTCTATGCCACATGACCTTCTTGTGGACAATTAGACCTAATTGGACCTTGCCTTGTAAGGGATTTTCGCCTTCCTCTGGATCAACAGAGATATGTGAGGGAGCAGGCTGGGGTCTTTTTTTAAGCCAAATAACTATGTAACTATGTAACTATGTTTCATCCTTACTGCCCAATAGGTAAAGTTCCATAGTACATGGGCACCCATGTTCACCGCCCTAGTTTCAAGTGTTTCAGACTTCACCGCACTGCAGGCTGACTAGCACAGCAGGTGCACACCTCTCCCAGCTAAGTAAACCAGGTTGGAAGCAAAAACAAAAAAGGTAAAACTTCATGATTGAATTAAGCTTTCCAAGGATTCTACATTTTTTTTTTTGTATTTTTGCACTTTCATTAAGCACTTTTCAAATGCAATGAGGGCTTTTGCTAGGAATAATATATGCAATTGCAAAAATAAATAATAATAAAAAACAAACAAAAAAAAACACACGCAAACC